>NC_068938.1:35919473-35984473 GCF_016801865.2 Culex pipiens pallens | reverse complement strand
CTGTGGACCATTTACCGGGAATACAGAGTTCGCTTGAGCCAGTGCAAGACACCCGAGGAACAGATTGACGTGATCGCACACTTGCTGACACATGGCACGAGAAAATAATCATCTTATTCAATTACGGTTTTTATTTTACTATTTTTTATTTTTGTACTCATGATCCTCGGTCCTAACCTGGTCACAGCACCTAAAAGGACCTAATAAAAATAAGTTATGAAGAAAAAAAAAAATCTGAAAAATCGCTCCAGCTGGAGCTTTTAAAGCTCTCCCGCTTTCTTTCCTTCCACAAATCGAGACTCCCAAGCTGCATCTCATTACATTGGAAACGCTTTCACACTTAGTCTGGGGTGTCGCTCATCCTACTGCTGCTGCTTTTCCATCAAGGCCACCAGGCCATCTGTCCTCGGGTTGTGCCAGTTTCAGAGTTGTGAAAAGCTGTCAATAGTAAAAAAAAACGTGATTAAACCTGTTTATAGAAGCAATTCTGTCCGATTTTTGGAATTGGATTTTATTTGTATTTATGTCTCCGTATAATTTTGATTTGTTAATGTATCTTTTGAAGAAATTCTCTGCAGTATCTTAGGCAAAGTTGTACAAACCATAAAACGGGTAAAAATTGAAAGCCAAAGTTACTTTGACAGGTTTAAGATTTTACTTTTTTTAATGCAAAAAACATATTGAATACAAACGGGATAGTATGAAAGTGTACCATGGTCAGTACCTCCAGAACTTGTTTTAATATTTTTTTAGGTTTTTAAAATTAGTAAGGGAAACATTGACAAATAAGTTATAAAACGTCCATTATGAAAGGGTGGTTTTCTCTTAATTAATTACTCCAAAGTGTTGAGTTTGACTGTCCAAAACGTTCTGATTTTATTGTGATCGAAAAGTCTCCCAGAGCCTCACACACGTGGTACTGAGGTTTTGCCTACTGAGCATTAATCGAGCTACTTGCTTTAATCGCGGCGAGGTAAACGAAGTTTAGCTTTGTTCGCAGTTTGGGTTACTGTTGTCGGCTTTGCTGACGATGTTGGTGGCGTCGATCAATTATGTGGAAAGCAATTTCCGTAACTAATGGCATTATTTAAATTCTGTTAAATACTCATGTTTTCCTAAATGAATAAGAGTTCGGATCGGAAAACGGACTGTATCATCGGATTCTTTGGACAATTTTAAACTAAGATCTAGCAAATCAGTTTCTAAGATACAAGTATTATTTGTTATTAAACAGAATTCAACAAAATATCTTCAGATGTATAGACATTTTCAGTGAACAAATTTAAGTTAATTTTGAATATTTTAAATTTATAATGCAAAATTGGTTTTGAATGTCACAAATTTGTTATTTTTGTTTAAAAAAATCAATTCCTGAAGAGTTTTATCAAATTTTTACCAATTTTTTTAATTAAACCTAAAATGTATGTACATTTTAAAGAAAGTTATTGAACTTTTAACAAACAAACATTACATTGTGCCATTACAGCTGCCAAATTTGTATTGAAAATTATATGGACAACCTAATGATGCAAAATGGCTTCTTTGGGCATACCGAAGGCACCAATAAAATTTCAGCCGGATTACAAAATACAAAAAAAAAATCGAATGACCGAAATCTCAGAGAATTGCTCAATTAATTCAATATGCAGACTTTCAGGCTGAAATGTATAAAAATACAGATACTATCAAAGTCACCCCGGTATTTAAAATAACAATTTTCAACGAAACTACTTTTAAGGCACGATTTAAATAAACGTTTTTGTAAACCCTTTACAACCCAACAAAAAAATCCATTTTTCAACCAATGGTTGATCTTTAAAAAGCCTTGGAAAGAAGAACTCTTAAAATTTGAGATTTTTTTGGGTTGTAACTTTGAATTGTTTTATGTGAAAATCAGTCTATGCCTCTACGCAATTTTCTTAAACAATTTAAAAGATAAGTCTATCATAATATAAAAAAAAAAACAAGCAAAAAATTTAAAAAGTGGCTTTAAAAAAATGAAAAAACTAGGAATGCAAAAGGTTAAGACAGGAGGTGGTAGAATAAGCCAAATGCTATCAGAAACAAACATAAGGCTTCATAAAAATGACTTCTGCAAAAAAAAATGTGGGCATTAGAGGGTAAAAACCTACATGGACGTTATTGTGTGGCCAACTTCAGTAAGTTTTTTTTAAATAAAAATCTTGAGACCGTTATTTTCTAACCGTTAAAAAATTATAATCCTATCATTGCCACCCCGGTTAATGGTATTAAGACTATTCAGAGAAAAAAATAGCCATGCGTAATTGTTTTTTGCAGATATTGAATTCAATCTTAAATAAAAAAATGATTATTTCCTGAAATCAGCATTTTTTTTTTAAATATTACGCATTTTTTTTAAAATATGTTTAAGTAAACTATTAAGCCGGAAGAACGTACAAATATAGTGCCACAGGGTAATGCTTTAAACACATTTTTTTTTTTAAATAGAAATTCAACCAATTTTTAATTATTTTTGATGAAAGTCAACACTCTAAGTCATTTCAAATTTAGGCCAAATTTATGAAAATACCATGATTTTTTTTTAAAAAAAGGTGTCCATATTTGTTCATATTGGAAAATATCAAGCTTATATTATATCAAAAAAAAATTATCTAGGCTCGACATTTTTTAAATACAAACCAGACTCGATTATCCGAAGATTCGAAGGTATGTATGGGACCTCGAATCACGAACAAAAAAAATTTCGTATTTTTTTATTTTCTTACTTTAAACATCAAATTCGAGTTCTACCTACCTACCTACCCCATTTTTGTCAAATTTGAATAATTGATTGCGAATTGATTGAATTAAAAAATGCATATTTTCAATAATTTGTTACCGCCATTTTGGCCGCCATCTTGCATTTAAAAAATCTAAACCACTTTAGAGAAGTGTAAGGGTTATATTAAACCTCAACAAACAATAGTTAGTTGCCCACAATCAATGTGGGTAACAAACGAACAGAATTTGTTCTGCATTATCATATTATGAGAGTTTTTTTGTTGGAAAATACTAAAATTTTCACCAAATACCTATTTTTTCGAATGAACTCAAATTTCCATAACATGAAATATGGGTATCAAACGAAGCAAAATTTCACTTTTTCGCTTTATTAGAGTTTTTTTTTTAAATACATAAATTTTCATAAAATACTAATATTTTTTAAATTACTAAAATATTTATAACTCGCAATACGAGTATCAAACGAAGCGAAATTGTGAATGAATGTTTTTTTTTGTTCAAAAAAATAAAGTATTTTTTTTGTGAAAATACTAAAATTTAACTTATTGCGATAGTTTCTGGAATTTTCTGAGTTTTTTTATTTTGAAACTTACTACATTAAGAAAAATATATTTTTTGTGAAAGCATTGGAAATTTGACAAGATATTGTTTAATCTATCGAATTGAGAGTGATTTTAAAACAGAGTTATCGTTCGTTATCTGCGATAAGATTAACGCCGAGAGAATTATCGAAAACGAGTGACTTTCGTTATAATTTAAAAAAATAATAAAATTATAATTTTTTTTTATTTTTTTTGCTAGTCGATAAAATTATCGTCGATAATATTATCTTCTAACGATAATATCGACGATAATTTTATCGATTAGCAAAAAAAAACTGAAAAAAAAATTTCAATACCGTCATCATTGGGATTGAGGGGTGAGATTCATACTAAAATATGTATGACCCAATGTCAGCCTCCAGACCCAAGGTCAACAGTTTGTAGTCCTTTGAAAATTTTATTTTGAATAACTTTTTCAATAAATTCATACATCCATTGAATTTTCTAGTTAATCTTACAGCTTCAAAAAATAAAAATATCCATCACTGCCCCAGGGCACACCACAGACTCCTCGCTCCGGTTGACTGGTGTGATCTAGTAATTTGAATAAATGGCATTTTTAAATTTCTCAAACACCCTTGTTCTTACCCTCAGCAGATGTCTCCACCACCACGCAACCCATTGTGTGCCATTGTGTTTGTGACGACGGATTACCGGAAAGTGGTGTGTGTCTGTGCGCGCGTTGCGTTGCGTGGTGTGTTTGAAAATAAAATCATTTATATGGTAATGAAATTTTCACTTTCCCAGGCGAGCTTTACACTCCATGCCGCCACTCTGTGCGCGATTCTAAATTCCGCTGGAAAGTGGACGATCGATGGGTGGGTCATAAATAAAAGCTTTTCCTATCGGTTTTGTGGGAAGCTTGCGCATCACTTTGTGATGAAGGTTTTTTTTTGGTTTTGAATATTTTTGAATTGTTGTACTGATTTGTTTGAAATGAACGTCGAAAAAATTGATGAAATGTTCAAAGTTTACAAAGTCTCGTTAACTGATACAGTTTTGTAAAGAAAGTACGAAAAAAAAATCATACAATAACTTTTCTCATCTTGTTGCAAAATTGCGTTACAAGTTCCTACAAAGGAATATAAAATTAAAAACAGAAAGAAAAACATTATGTCCCACTACTTGGAAACACCCACGGCGGCCAAGTGCAGCATAGTAACGCGGAAAATTCTTAACAAAAACGAGCATTAAAATGCAGGGAAGCAGAACTTTACGAGCACTACCACCACCGCGCACGTCACTGAAGGAAAGATGTTTGTCTTTCATTATGTACTCATAGCATAACGAGTGATTACTAATTGTGTGCTTGCTCAAAGTTTGTCAACATTTACCTGAGTAGGGTTGGGGCAGAATGATTGCACGTGTATGTTTCTGGTTTTTCAGCCATGAAATGGCACACTCACTCGCGCACACTAATGGAGAAGAGAAAGTTTTCCGAAAAAGTTGTTCCTGGAAGACGGATGCTTTTAATGAGATATTTTTTTCTTGCTTCCTTGATGATGACGTCGACGTGGGTGAGTGCACGTAAGTAGTCAGATAAGTTCGAGTGTAGATTTAAATTTTTCCGACTGTCATCTCGATAAAAACCCAAACTCATTAAATTATGTGAGTAATCTTAAAGTTCTAATCGAATAACTACTCTACCAAAAAAAAGTATCCTTCCACGGGACGTAATTCTCACCCAAACTCAATTAATGAGCCGAATCCGTCAGGTCTCATCTCCACTTGATTGAATTTGTCGTCATGGTTCCACCGAGCAACCAAATTACCGTATCACGTTTCCATTCACCGGTTCGCCGACAGTTCCGAGGAGGGGCTTTTTCCATCATCACACCTATGTGTGGTGGCGGGGCTGGGCCATCACGTGTTCCATCATCAACAGAGCTAACCTTCCACAAACCTGCCCCCACCTGTAGGTTGATTCGTTAATCATCTGCCACACACCTCTCACTTTTGCGCCACGTGACGGGGCCTCTTTTTTGCTACCACCGCGCTGGACGCCCGGTGTATGGTTTTGGAAAATTAAGACCCCTCTCCCAGAGCCCAAAAGCTCAACTCAGCTGATGCCGGTTGATGCCGGATTCCAAGGATTACACATGGTGGAACCCGTCATCGAGAGTATCAATTTCGAAATCAAATATCATCATCCTCGCCGGCGTGGAAAAGCTTCGATGAAGACCGGCGCGGCGGAACGCGATGTGATGCGATAAAACTAGATTATCGTTTCGATCTTCATTGGATCGCTTTTGCACGGCGTGAGGAATGCTGAAGGGAATTGGTTTAAAAAAATATACTTGATTTGAAAATGGTTTCGTCATTTAGTCGAAAATTTTTGTTTTATGCTTAAAAAGTAAAATTTTAACAACAATGCCTAACAGAAGTTTGATCGTTATTAAAACATTTGAATTTCAAATGACTTTTTTGTATTCACTTTGATCCGTTCATTGTTCAGAACCTTTTAACCACGATATGCGTGGACTTGCATAATCATCATAACTAACGAGCCAACTTCTCATCCATCAATGCACCTGAAGGGAAAGAACAATTACATGATTTTTGTTGAATACTGGTGCATCAAAATGTATGACGTTAGACTTGAGTTAATATTTCAACTGTGATTTTGAGTAGTTTTTATTCTCAAAATTAAAAGTAACATGGATTTGTTTTAATACTTTTCCTTAAATTAATTTTGGTCTCCAAACAAATATATCCCACGGTCATTTTTAAACTGCTTTAATAGTTTTAACTGCCCATAGATCAATAAATTCCTCTTCTAAGTTTGATTTCTAAAATTGAGTTTTTTTTTTAAATTTTAGTTTATGCATAGCGAAGTACTCTTATTGTACATTGAAATATGTTGTTGTATAGTAATCATATTTTATTTATTTTTTATTTTTATTTTAATTCAATAAAAGTTTACTTTCTTATGTAAACTGACAAGCAAGTAAATTTGACGATTTTTTTTTGTGAAATTTGGGTTCTTAATAACAAATTCAGTGAGAAAGGGGCTTTCTGCCAACTAACACAAATTTCGATATCTTTTGAACATCCGAAAAGATAAATTGTTATGATTTGGCAATTGGGACTCAAAGGGAGTTGATGGCGTTCCCAAATTTCCGTTGAAATGTATTTCTCATCGAAAAAAATATGCAAAAACAGTTTTAAACGTCTGCCATTTTGCGTAACACGACAGTAAGAAATTCACCAGAAATGTCATTGTATGGGGAATTCATTTTTCGGTTCGAATGTGCAATAACTCAGATGTATTTTTTTTTTGTTTTATTTAGAACAAAAATTTTCATTTACAATTTCGTGTTTTTTGTAAATTTGCAGGATTATTTTTGAAGTTTATCAATGTAAATCAAGGTTTTAGAGCAGACAACTACAAAAATTGGATTCGTGAACAGGGGCCAAAATTACCACTTTGAAAAAAAAACCATATAGATATCGAATCGTCGGGGAAACTTTTTTCCTATGTCATGTTAGTTGACAAAAAATGACCCAGAAGTAGCCATGTGCGAGTTCGGACGTGAAATTTTTTCGGTGCCGAAAATTTGACGTTTTTCTACGGTTTAGAATTATTTTTCATTGGAAAATTTCAAGAAGGTTTCTGATGAGTTTTTCAGATTTGTTTGTGCTGTAAGGGATTTCTACATGCTGAAGACAAAAGTGAAGCTCTGCGTGATGTTTTTCGTGTGGCGTAACGGAAAGGATTTCCGTTTGGTTCCAGCCGTTCCGGCAAGGCCAGAAGCTGTTCACAACCTGCGGATGCCTGGATTCGATGATGTTCTAGTGAAGCAACAGCATCGTATTCGATGTATATTCGGTTTGTCGAATGCTTTGAAGAACCTTGGTGAGATCTTTCCGTACTTTTTTTGCCAGATAATTTATATTTTATTATGTTTTATTTATCAAATGAAATATCCTTCCTACCCCACCCCATCATCCATGTTCTTAATCCAAATTCTACCCCCTCCTCCCTTTTCCCCCTCATTAAAAAATAATAATTACTTGCCAAATTTACACTTACACAACAAACCACAACTCATTCGGAGCGTTTGGTACGGTATGTCCACGCATCCTTTCTCCCCTGTTCATTCTGTGAAATGTGATCCGTTCTCAGAATCTGTCTCTGCGGTTAATGCAACGCAGTAGGCCTGGCCGCTTTAATTTTTGCAATACATATTCGGGGTTACTCGGATGTAATGCAATCATTAATATTGACAAAAAGGACTTGGGGCGTAATCTAACCACAAGTTCTTCCAGGATGCTTTCTTCGGACTGGCTGCGCTTGTGTTCGATTAGATAAGATTAGATTAGATTAGTTGACAAAGAATGACCCAGAAATATATTTTTTAATTTGTTTCTTTTTTAAGCCTTGCAGATGTAGACAGAAATGGTGTGGCTGTTGATTTTTTGAAAAATCTTTAAAAATCAGAAAATGCAGAAAAATAACAAATTTCTATACTTCCTTTCCTTATGCCTACCGAAATATTTTTTTCACTGGGCCTAGAAAGCCTTATATTTGGATTAATTCAAAAATCTTTTGAGTTCTAGTGAATTCAATGTACAAAACTATAAAAAGTTTATTTTTTTTTGCAAAAATGTTGTTTTCGTAAGATCTTACATTTTATTTGAAAATTTATGATTGCATATAAACTGTACGGGTGTAGAATGCGTTTTCCAATAGTTTTTTCATTGCAATGTTGAAATTGTTGCTTGTTATTTCAAGGCGTGTTTTGTGGACAACATTAAGTGGAAAAATAGTCATCACTTCTTTCAAATGTGTCTTATAGGAAATTTTCTCATCTTTCCAATGCTTCTAGCGAATTGTTTCATCGAGAATTTTCTGAGATATCTATTTTTTAAGTTTTGTGTGCTTCATAATTTATTGAAAGCTTTTTAATAACAGTTCAGGAAACTTCTCAAATGATGTGTTTTATGTGTCATTTACTCATCGAAATGTGCAAAATTAGACAAGAAAGAACTTTGTAAAAGGTTGCAAATTGCTAAACATTAAAAAAATAAGTTTTAACCGATTTTTTTGTTCTTTTAAGTATGAAATGATCAAGGATTCAGCAGTATTACAGAAGTCTTATAAATCTTATCTTTTTCAAAAACATTTAACAAAAATATTGATTTTTTTTTGTTAATTTAATTTTAAATTTTTGTTCAAACCAAAAAAAATGTGACAGTGGTTTCAACATTCTGAGTTGAATTACACGAATTTTATTGCTACTTTTAAATACATTTTCAAAAGTAACACCTTTTATAAAATTTGATTTTTATTTTATACTCATGAAAATATTACATTTGAATTAAATCATGTTCATGTTTGCTCAAGGAAATATCATATTCATTCATTAAAAATCCAACAATGCCATTAACAATCTCACACCTGCAAAGCAGAAAAGACGGCTATTATTTCTACACAAAAATATGTAATTATCTATTTTTTTTTGTTAAAAATATATTTTAATACAGTTTCATGATTTTAATTTCAATTTCCACAAATTCAAAAATTCAGTTAAAACTTAATTTTCAAATGTTTAGCGATTTGCAACCTTCTACAATGTTCTTTCTTGTCATTATTTTGCACATTTAGTATGTGACACATAAAACACAACATTTGACGAGTTTCCATAACTGTTTCCAAAAACAGTTTCAAATAAATAATAAAGGAATTTAAAACAAAAAACTCAAAATATAGATATCTCAGAAATTTCTAGAAGAATCATTTCGCTCTTAGAAGCATTGGAAAGCTGAAATTTTTTCACACATTTGGTAGTAGCGACGGCTATTTTTTCCTGAAAAGTTTGTTCTAAAAAACACGCCGTGATATTTCAATTATTCTTATTCTTTGCCTCAGCCAGAGTCGAGGAACAAAAATTTTGAAAAATATTCGCATCGGCCTGATTGCAAAACAACTAAACTAGTAGTCAAACTAATATATTTCCTTCTTCCCTCCTTCCTTAAAGTTATCCGCAAACTCAGGGTACTTACATCAATAAAAATCAATCAAAAATCCACTACAATAGATAAATTGTCCATGTTTAACAATTGTTTATTTGTATTGTTTTGATTCAAAAGAGAAATTGTATAAGTTTTAAACAAAAGAAAAATAAATCGCCGGGAACTTAAAAAAATGATCCAAAATTCTTAAACTAATTGTGAATGTATGACAGCAGCAATTATTTTTAAACACATAAAAAAAAAGTTCAAGGAAAATAATCATCGTTGTGTGATAGTTTTTTCATAAGGCATTAGAAGTTTGACAAAAAAATCTCTCGAGGTTTTAAAGGGGGAGCACACTACCATTGAATATTTATTTTGAAAAATATTTTAACGGTTTTATAAGCAATACAAAGAAAATGCATGTTTTGTTTTCATAAATGACAACTTTTGAGTTGCATAAAATAACGAGGAATGGTAAATATTTTCCATATGTTAGATGCTTAAGCAAACTTATTTTTTGACCATTGTTGAAATCAAAATTAGTTTTCACTTTTGCAACTGTTCAATGCTTCCGGCAACAGAATTGCGATTCTTAAAAAGCATAGCTCGTCGCCGTCGTGCTAACTTGTCGTACGTGCATTTTGGGCCAAATTGAGTTAAGAACGCCATTTTGTGCAGCTCACAATGCCTCACCTTTTGACCTTCACAGATCCCCAAAATTCGATTTCATTCCTGAGATATTCGATAAAAACCAAAAAAGCTCCGCGGATTTTTGTCACTTTTCATATGAAAGAAGTTTCAATCTTGTCGTGCTATCTTGTCACTCCCTGAAAATTTAGGTAAGTGTGACAATTGGCCAAAGGGATTTCAGGTCAGGATGCGTTTGACGCACGTACAAGTGAGACTACCGTAAACATTTGTAATTATAACTCGGGACTTCGGCAACCAAATACAACCAAACTTCGGGGCAATGCACAGAATGGTCAACCAAACAAAACTTGTTTTTTATTGTTTACATTGCGTGCTCTCGTTTTTGTATATTCAAGGTCAAACATTAAAACGCGTTTTTCTCGGAACGTCAAATTGGCGGGTGTGACATGATAGCACGACAGCGTCGAGCTTATTTCCAAAGGCAGTAACTTTTGGGGGCTTGAAAACTTGAAAGCTCATTTGTTATAGAATTTAACAAAAATAAAATTGTCAAACGATGGTCGGCATGATAAAATTTGGGATTGCAGTGAAAAATAATAATGAAATTCGCAGAAGGACGTAATCAATCAAATTAAGTTCTGCAAATCATTTTAGTCTAAAATAATTTCTATCTCAAACTGACTGACTGGTTCCAAAAACACCAATCAGTCAATTGGGTCCTAAAATGAAGCTTAGATTGCCGATATTATTGTTTACAGCGATAAATCTTATTTTTCTGAGTACAATGACCCTTTGTACGACCACAAAGAGTTTAAAATGGATTTTTAAATCAATTTTGAAAAATTAACCTCGCGGTCCTTCTTGACAGAAAAGTTCCTACTTGACAGCTCGTTCCAAGGGGACCATAGTTGATCCATCGAAAAAATGTTGTCTTGTCAATATATTTTTTTGCATTAAAATGAAAAAAGTGATCAGAAATGGTTTTTAATCGTGTTTTTTACCGTTGTACATAATAATTGACATAGGGCTTTAGTACCCAATTGAACCCAACTTTCCAATGGCAAACTCACTTTCCAGCTACGGCAGGAGGCAGATCACTTCATTCCGGTAGTAGTCTCAAGCTCAACCTAAGCACACTGCTCACTGCTCAGAATCCCCAAAGTACTCGGAAAAAGCAGCAGCAACCGGATTGCATGAATTATATCCATGAATATGGATGAGAGCAGAAGCGAGAGAGAGGGACGGACTGGATGCTTTTAAAAAGCATACGCTCCTTCCGGGTAGATTTTCGGGGGGTGGTGGTTTATCATCATCGTTGACGTCGTCGTCGTCGTCGGTGGCTGAAAGTTGGCCCGGAAAACGACATTAGCATGCACCACCATAACCACCCCTCACCACTACCGCGGCAAGTGAACCAGAATTTCTGTGTAGAGTTCGGTGGGTGGGAAGGTAATGGCCCCAAGCCATCGTCGTCAATATCTGCTCAATCAATTAGAGAGGCAAAATGCTCGCAGCCATTTGGATTTGAGATGGGGGAGGGGAGTGGAGAAAAAAATTCATACTGATTCTGATTTAATAAAGATGTCAATCAAATTACCGATGCTAAATCGGATATTCGATTCGCTGGGTTTCGGACTAACCAGCCCCCGGCGGTGGGTGATGGGTGGAGGTGGGACTTTGGGTAATAAAATTCGCAGAAGGACGTAAAACTTGGCTGAAATAGGTCATCGTCATGGCAAGGGATGATTGGAACTGTGTCTAATCAGTGGAATGAAGAATGTCAGAGTTCTCAGTCAATACTTATCTGCATCTTCTTGGTTGGCAAAGAATGTGATCGGAGTTTCTGATTCGGTTGCACTCAAAGCGCTTCACTATAGCTTACTGGAGTGGAATAAAAGAAGATCTGAATGACTTCAAAACTTCAAGTCTATTAGTGTAACTTGTCGTATACTGTTTGCGATTCAAATAGTACTTTGTAGCAAGTTTCAACTGGGGTTAACCCATAAAGTCAAACAACATTCACTAGCATGCTACAGAAGTTCGATTCAAAGCTGGAACTTCATAGAGTTCAGGGATTACAAATCATAGAAGTGAGATTGTTGAAACGAACTTGAATTTAAAAATATTTTAAAACTAGCGTTATTTTGTTTGTTTTTAATCACTTTATGTTACGAAGTATAACATAAACATATCAAAATGAAAATAATTAAAATTCAAAGCATGAAAACCAAAGAATTAAAATATCAAATCCAAAGATTTCGCTGTCACAAGATCTTCCAATACGAATGACTTATTGCCTTTCATATCCTTAAAACCCCTTTCTTCCCTCAAACTGTGTCACTAAATCAATACCGCACCACTTATTTCAATATTACTCATAACCGTCAAGACAGCAAAGCACAGCTCACACAGTTCATAACCATCACTAAGCTCGTGATCCAAAGAGCAAACCAATTCGGCTTTTAATGGTGCAGCAGCTTTTTGGCAAACTTTTGTCATAACGATAATTTTATAGCGCCATCTTTCGTCCCAGTTTCGCCAACCTCTCTTAAAACATAGAAAAGAGACCGTCGTGTGTAAACATCAACAACGAATTGGGCGATTTTTTCATTTTCCGATGCTCCGGAAATAGGCCTTTTATACGGTAGCGAAAGAGCAAACGTTTCAAGGGGGGCTAATCTTAGGATTCTGCTGGCGCAACCCTTTACTGCCAGCTTTTGTTTGCTAGTTCTGCTAGATTTTATTTATTTTTTAAACCCCTTCTCCCGCACACCCCATGAAAAGGAGTGGGGGTGAAATCAGTTTGCAAGCTATGCTTTTTGTGACCTACTGCTTTGTCAAGTGATTTTTCGGTTTGAGATGGGCCCGAAACGAGCGGTTGAGAACGAGACGGAAACAGTTTGAACAAAAGTATTTCCTATTTGCCCCCGAAAACTAGAAAGAATTGTGTGTGAAAAAGATATTTGCTTTCGGGAGAGATTTCATTGCAAATGACAGTATCTTTTTTTTTCAAGTATACCAATTTTTGTTTGAAAAGAGCATAAACCGAAAAAAAAGTTCTCCGATCAGGCTCAACATTTTTCTGGGGGTTTCTTGACCAAAATAATTAGGCCCGTATGTTTTGTTTGGCCATTAGAGTGACTTAACCATACCAATGATCATTTTTGTAAATTTGCGCAAAAACCATTTTTTTTTAACTTGACGCTGCGCTATTTCAATGGATTTTAGCTATCTTGATTGCAAATGAAATGTGATTAGTTGGCCTTTCAGAAAAAGTCTCAAAAATCAAGCCCACCATTTGGAAAAGTCGTATGAAAACTTGAAATGTTTTTTTTCACCGTGTCTGGGCCAAAAGCCTATGTCTAAAAATATGTCACACAATGTATAAAAAATAAAGGTTTCAACCCGTACGTTTCCAAGATATGATTTTTTGAAAAAAAAACTGATATTTCCCTCGCGCCACGAGCAAAAGTAAAAAATGACGAAAACGAGAAAAATCTACTTCTTTCATTAAAACTGCAATATTTTAAAATTTAAGCGATGCCTTTTTTGCATGCCAAAAGATGCGTCTTTTAATCACGAAAATTGTTGAAAAGTGGTTTTTTTATAGAAAAACAATGTTGTACCCGATGAAAATATTTAAATATATTTAAAAAATAAATAAAAACACAAAAAAAAGGAAAAACAGGCAAAAGATAATGATTGGAAGTTTTTAAATAGATTAAGTCAGAAAGAGGTACTTTTCTTTTTTTTCCATGCAAGTCTCCATACAACTATGAAAAGGCTGATCTAACAAAATGGATACGAAAATGCATAAAAAATTGGGTATTAAAAAAAATAATTTGATTATTCAATAAACTTTTAATAACAAAAATTTTAATTTCCCCAAACATGTATTTTTTGATTTTTGATTTATTTATTATTTTCATGTTTTTTGTCCATATTATAGGGTGCTGCAAAATCTGGTTCTGGAGATATGATTGTTTTTGGAAAATAGTGAAATGATTTTTTGAGAATGTAAAAAAACGGACATAAACTTTTTAAAAATGCAAAAAAAAATTATATCAGGTGTACCGTTCTAAAGTAATAGCTAATTTTTTAAATCAATTTTCGATTTCTTTTTGTTTTTTTTTTTGCATTTTGAAAACACTTCTTACTGCGAATACATAAAGAGTATGTTTGAAGAGCTGAGATAATTTACTAGAATTTTCATTCTGAGACTTTGAAAATAATAAAATTGATTTTTTGATGTATTTCCTCACATTGAATCCGAATCAAAGAGTTTTCCTAAATGTCACCTTATTAACATATTATTTTTAACTGATCATATCTTGTAATTTATTGATTTGAATGAAATGAATGAAATGAATGAAATGAATGAAATGAATGAAATGAATGAAATGAATGAAATGAATGAAATGAATGAAATGAATGAAATGAATGAAATGAATGAAATGAATGAAATGAATGAAATGAATGAAATGAATGAAATGAATGAAATGAATGAAATGAATGAAATGAATGAAATGAATGAAATGAATGAAATGAATGAAATGAATGAAATGAATGAAATGAATGAAATGAATGAAATGAATGAAATGAATGAAATGAATGAAATGAATGAAATGAATGAAATGAATGAAATGAATGAAATGAATGAAATGAATGAAATGAATGAAATGAATGAAATGAATGAAATGAATGAAATGAATGAAATGAATGAAATGAATGAAATGAATGAAATGAATGAAATGAATGAAATGAATGAAATGAATGAAATGAATGAAATGAATGAAATGAATGTAATGAATGAAATGAATGAAATGAATGAAATGAATGAAATGAATGAAATGAATGAAATGAATGAAATGAATGAAATGAATGAAATGAATGAAATGAATGAAATGAATTAAATGAATTAAATGAATGAAATGAAATGAAACTCTTCTAAATTTTTTTTATCTAGCCATAACTTTTGAAGGCCTAAAAAATTTTTTTTCTTCATTCCATATTTAGTTTTTTTTTAAGTTTTAAAATTATTTTTATTATACAGAAAAGTCATAAAAGTTTCCTTTTTAACAGTGAAAACATGACCAATAGATTTTGATAAATCGTAAGTTGAAAATAACAGTTTAATTTTAGAAAAAACTCATATTCATCGATTTGAATTATTTGGAAGGTCTTAACTCAGAAACTAATTGTCCGATTTTGAACGTCTCAGAATCGAAATGTTAAGAAATTTTCTCAGCCTTTCAAAAAAGAATAGGAGTGGCTTTCCTTTATGATAAAACATAACAAAACATCAAAAAATATTCGTAAAGGCCTTACTATGTTTTTCGTAATCTTTTTCGCATTTTGAACAGGATTTTTTTTTTCTTTTTTCTCAAAAGTTGCCAGAACGGCTATCAGCAAAACAAAACAACGAATGTGTTTTTTTTTATCCTGCACTCCAAAAGCCAAGCAAAACATCCAAACTGTGAAGGAAATTCCGATGTGTTCACCGATTCCGGCATCGGAGAACTCGTTGAACCAAAAAAAATCCTGTGCGCAGCCATTTCACCGAACCGGGGACTTAAAATAAACACGAAAAAGCTCTCAAAAGAATATATATTGACAATATTTATATATATTATCGCTCGCGTGTGCTATTTATTGCCTCGGAGTTTATCAGCCCCCTCTTTTCCAAAAAGAAAAAAAAACCAACAAGAAGGTGGTGGGTGTGTCAGCACGTTGGGCTAAGTTATGAAAAATTATACGTTCAACTTTCTCAGCTCGTTTTTTGCTCTCGTTCAAATGTTGACGAACTTGCTCTCTGACATTAACTTTGGGGAGGGAGGGCCAAAAAAGGGTTACACGTGAGTCAAGAGCTAAGGTAAACTTTTGCCCGGTTGCGCGAAATGAGACGTGGATTAACGATGGATTTTGTGTGTAGAGTTTTCTTTGCGAGATTGGGATGTTTGAGGAAAGAGGTGAAATATGGTTTCATCAAAATTGTATGATTAAAACTTTGCCCGTTGTCATTTCCGATGTGAAAGCGTTTAATTTTCAAGGATTAAGTGAAAGAACAATTTTGTCGTCGTTTTGCAAACAGAAAGAAAAATCAATTTTATCCTCTTCATTCCTTAACTTTTTCTCCCCGAGAGCTCAGTATCATTGCCGATAACCTTCATTATCATCAAACTCGATTTCCAATCTGTCTCATCTCCGGTCCCAAGTGTCACAATGGTTCGCCGGAAACATCAGTAAAACAAATAAAAGCCATCCTTCATCGGAAGAGTGATCGAACAGATCTTTCATTCAATCAACATTGGCAAGTAACCAGCACACCCTCACCCCCTCCCAGTCCCCCGGTGTCAAAGTTCATTCCAAGAGTGAATAAAATAAAAATGAAAAAGCAAAGTTTGTCGTCGGACCGTCCGAAACAAACAGGCTTAAATTTGAGGAAAATAAAAAAAAAGATTGAGCGGCAAAATATGGCCAGCAAACACAGTTCAAAACAAAACAAGAAAAAGAAGCAAAAAAAAAGACGAAGAAAGAGAAAGTATGTGTCGATCAAATTACGGGCCAAGATGACAGAGAGAGAGGAGGGCGAAAGTTGTCTGGGCCCGTAATGACGAAATTAATTTAATCAACACCTTTTTCGGAAATTTGATCATCCTGGCTGGCAGGGTGGGCTGCAAGTTGCGAAAACAGGCCTCTGCCTCGCAGTGGGGTGGGGAAAGTCAAGCTTTTATTTTGTTGGAAGGAAGAATTTTAAACAAGACTTGAGAGGTGAAGAAAGTTTGATGCCACCTTGTGATCTTGTTTCTGTTAATTGGGGGGCTCTGATTGCAATGATGGGAGGGTATTTGAGGCAGTACTTTCATGTTTTCAAAAGATTATTATATGTTATTTTGAAGATAAAAACAATGCATTACTAAGAGAACAAATTCTGTTGGTTCAAAATTCAAATGAGAAAAATATTTAATTAAATATTGTTTAAATATAAAAAATGAGAATTTCTTATTTTGATAGGCCCAAAACTGGATAATGTCCAAAGGATTGAAATTACTTGGTTTCAATATTTGAAAACTTTAAAGTTCCAAAAACCCGAAATCAAAATGTTCAAAAATATTAAATATTAAAAATTAAAAAAAAAAACTTGTAGATTCCGAAATTTTAAATATCCCTAAATTCCCAAAACTTGAAAAAAATATGGCGAAATTAAAAAATTCCCGCATTTTGAATTTCCTGATTCAAAAATAACAAAAAGTCCATAATCCAAAAATCATAATTTTCCGGATTTTGAAATTCCACGATAGAAAAATTCACAAGTTCAAAAAACCCAATGCTTTAAAACTCTGAAAAAAAACCATAAAATTAAGCCTGTAAAACACCCAGTATCAAAAATTTCTTAAAATTATTTGAATTCAAATTTAAAAACCCCTGCAAATTTTTTAAGTAACAAAACAAAAATCTCTAGAATTTAAAAAAATACCAAAAACTTTCGGCTCCAAAATTTTAAAAATTGTAAAGAGCCTAACTGGTAACTGCCTAAGCTTCCGAATTCAAATTCCAAAATAACCCAAATCGGAAATTCCAAAATTATAACTAGGATTCCAAAAATCATAAACTCTGTGTTTTAAAATTTCCATTACTTTGAAAACTCTCAGACTGCAAACCTCCTAAATTTCGAAAAACCATCACATCGTGTCTCCATAGTTACAAAATTCTCAAAATATTTTTTTTTATCGTTTTCCCAAAAGTCAAAAATAAAAAAAAATCTTCTCCTGCTATCTCACCTTCTTATTTATTCACTCACTTATTTTTTCATTGTGTTGCACTATATAATGCAATTCAATTATTTTTTTGTTTATGTAAAGGCTTGTGTTGATAAGGCCAATCGATTTATTAGGTGAGGTTTACAATTTTATAGTCACCATGTCAACTAGTCAATATCACAATTGATTTCGATTTTGTGTAATGCATTAAGCAAATGGATTCGTTGGACACATGATCAATCTTATCATGTCCAAAAAGGAATCCAAAACCGGTGTTGTTATTTCGATCAACTTTTTGGACTTTGATCTCCAAAACACCCCACTCCATTCGCAAATTAATGGAATAAGCGTTGCAATTTTCCCAAATTGACCTGATGCAAACATCACTCAGTCGCATCACATTCACAACAGTCGTCGAATATCAAACGACGACTAACGTTTCAATTTCTGCAGCTTTGGCCGGGATTTGCCGCATCCAAACATTAGGAAGATTACGCTCTCAGTCCACACGCACAACCAAACCAGCCGCCCACATTTGGCAGTACTGACACGCAAGAGACCTCCCCAAATTGAACCAAAGTGACTCCCAATAGGCCATCGACATCCACGTTGAATGGGGGAGGGCGTCGGAGAGAAGCATGAGCTTAGCCAGTTTTCAAGGATGAAAGGAACGTGACATTCGAGCCGATTTTTGGCGGAAAATGTGACCATCGGGAAAACGTGCCTGGTAAAAAATGATTCCTTGGCGGGTGGAGGATGGGTCATTTCTACCAAGATCCAGAAATTCCTTGCAGGTTCACGTGTTTCGATGAATCTCGGTGGCTTTTAATGAATTTTTGTTATTTCGAATAAGATTCGCTTTGGGTTTTTAGCAAAATGTCATCTTTACTCAAACTTTCTGCTAGATCCCTTTTGATTTAGCCAGGTATGTTATTAAAGAAGCATCGTCATAAATTTCATATCAGAATTATCTACGCAAATCCTGTTACCCACTGGCAGCACTAGTTAGTCCGCCGCTCCCTTATCAATCCCATTATCCTCTGAGATTAGTTTGGAAAGCTCTTATTCGTTTTCCCAAAACCTTTCCCCTACCCCCTAAGAATCAGAACCAGGTTACTTTGTGCTATCGGGAAATTTCCCATTTTCCCGGAACCGGTTATTACTTTAATACTTTATTTATGTGTAGGATAAATGCGCAGACATACGAGCAAAACACACACCCCGAGCCAATTTTGGGTTGGTCTTGGGTGGTGGAAAACCTTCGGGAAGATCATTAAGTATTGATACGGTGTACCTGGTGGGGGCATGATTCTCAAAGCCCCTCGAATATGATGAACGTTTTTCCAGATGATTTGGCAGGGGAAAACCCCTGGAGTTGTTATTCAATTCTGACAGACTCAAAATAATGCACTTTTCTTAGAATGAGCAACTCTCTACGAAATCGGCCGATTTCGACCATTTTTATTTTTTGTATTTTTTGATTTGGCTCAAACTTTGTGGGGGCCTTCCCTGTGACCAAATAAGCTATTTTGTGTCATTGGTTCACCCATACAAGTCTCCATACAATTTTGGCTGCTGTCCATACAAATATGGTATGTAAATATTCAAACAGCTGTAACTTTTGAGTGAATTTTCTGATCAATTTGGTGTCTTCGGCAAAGTTGTAGGTATTGTTGAGGACAATTGAGAAAAAAATATGTACACGGAAAAAAAAATTTGCAGATTTTTTTATCAACTTTTTTTTCACTAAAACTCAATTTCCCAAAATACGTATTTTTTGATTTTCGAGATTTTTTGATATGTTTTAGGGGACTAAAATCCGCAACTTTTGAGCTATAGAGAAACATGGTCAAAAAATCTGCCGCCAAGTTATGAATTTTTGAAAAAATAGTGATTTTTGGAAAAAATCCAAATTTCATGCAAAAACAAATTTGAAATCAATTTTTAATGCAAAATTGAATTTGCAATCGAAAACTACTTTACAATTTTTTTGATAAAGGGCTTCGTTTTCAAGATATAGGCACCGAAAGTTTGATTTTAGCAAAATATTTGCAGTTTTTCGATTTTTTAAAATAGTGACCATGAGCGACCATTTCTAAAAATATTTTTTTTGAAAAGTTCAGAAAATTTGCTATAAAATTGTCTAAGAGACATTGAAGATTGGACCTCGGGTTGCTGAGATACAGCCGCTTTAAGAAAAAGAAACACGAAAATTGAAGTTTTCTAAGTCTCACCAAAACAACCCACCATTTTCTATTGTCGATATCTCAGCAACTAATGGTTTGATTTTCAATGTTGATGCATGAAACATTCGTGAAATTTTCCGATCTTTTCGAAAAAAATATTTTGAAAAAAATTAAATCAAGACAAACATTTTAAAAGGGCCAAACATTGAATATTACGTCCATTTAAAATGTTAGTCTTGATTTAATTTTTTTCAAAATATTTTTTTCGAAAAGATCGGAAAATTTCACGAATGTTTCATGCATCAACATTGAAAATCAAACCATTAGTTGCTGAGATATCGACAATAGAAAATGGTGGGTTGTTTTGGTGAGACTTAGAAAACTTCAATTTTCGTGTTTCTTTTTCTTAAAGCGGCTGTATCTCAGCAACCCGAGGTCCAATCTTCAATGTCTCTTAGACAATTTTATAGCAAATTTTCTGAACTTTTCAAAAAAAATATTTTTAGAAATGGTCGCTCATGGTCACTATTTTAAAAAATCGAAAAACTGCAAATATTTTGCTAAAATCAAACTTTCGGTGCCTATATCTTGAAAACGAAGCCCTTTATCAAAAAAATTGTAAAGTAGTTTTCGATTGCAAATTCAATTTTGCATTAAAAATTGATTTCAAATTTGTTTTTGCATGAAATTTGGATTTTTTCCAAAAATCACTATTTTTTCAAAAATTCATAACTTGGCGGCAGATTTTTTGACCATGTTTCTCTATAGCTCAAAAGTTGCGGATTTTAGTCCCCTAAAACATATCAAAAAATCTCGAAAATCAAAAAATACGTATTTTGGGAAATTGAGTTTTAGTGAAAAAAAAGTTGATAAAAAAATCTGCAAATTTTTTTTTCCGTGTACATATTTTTTTCTCAATTGTCCTCAACAATACCTACAACTTTGCCGAAGACACCAAATTGATCAGAAAATTCACTCAAAAGTTACAGCTGTTTGAATATTTACATACCATATTTGTATGGACAGCAGCCAAAATTGTATGGAGACTTGTATGGGTGAACCAATGACACAAAATAGCTTATTTGGTCACAGGGAAGGCCCCCACAAAGTTTGAGCCAAATCAAAAAATACAAATAAAATCCATTTCCGGGTTTGGTAGAGAATTGCTCAGAATGGTTTTGAACCAGGCTTGATAAGTTTGTTAGAAAAGTTACAAAATGATTAATTTAAAAAATTAGAACCATCAGAATCCTACAGGCTACACCGCAAATTCTAATGTTCGAAACGAAACTAAACGAAACTATTGGCACTACGCCCCCCGGGGCATGGCCTTCCTCTAACGTGGGATTTCTGCTCCAGCGCCTCTGACGAGACAGGAGAAACCGGGACCGACGTTTTACTTCACCATCCGATAGAAGCTCAGTGGATAAGGCGGGAATCGAACCCGCGTCTCATAGCATCATCGGGATCGGCAGCCGAAGCCGCTACCCCTGCGCCACGAGACCCACCCACTAATGTTCGTTTTCAGTTAATATGTACTGAAAACTGCACTACTGAAATGCTCAGTTAGTTTTTCGCTGGACTTCAGTTAAAATTGTATGGAGCTGTCAAAGTTTGCTGAAATATCAGCAAGTTTTCATTTAATATTTCAGCAGTGCAGATTTCAGTAAATTTAACTATATTCAGTAATGAGAGTTTGGTGTGTAGGTTAAAAAAACAAAAACAAAAACAAAAACAAAAACAAAAACAAAAACAAAAACAAAAACAAAAACAAAAACAAAAACAAAAACAAAAACAAAAACAAAAACAAAAACAAAAACAAAAACAAAAACAAAAACAAAAACAAAAACAAAAACAAAAACAAAAACAAAAACAAAAACAAAAACAAAAACAAAAACAAAAACAAAAACAAAAACAAAAACAAAAACAAAAACAAAAACAAAAACAAAAACAAAAACAAAAACAAAAACAAAAACAAAAACAAAAACAAAAACAAAAACAAAAACAAAAACAAAAACAAAAACAAAAACAAAAACAAAAACAAAAACAAAAACAAAAACAAAAACAAAAACAAAAACAAAAACAAAAACAAAAACAAAAACAAAAACAAAAACAAAAACAAAAACAAAAACAAAAACAAAAACAAAAACAAAAACAAAAACAAAAACAAAAACAAAAACAAAAACAAAAACAAAAACAAAAACAAAAACAAAAACAAAAACAAAAACAAAAACAAAAACAAAAACAAAAACAAAAACAAAAACAAAAACAAAAACAAAAACAAAAACAAAAACAAAAACAAAAACAAAAACAAAAACAAAAACAAAAACAAAAACAAAAACAAAAACAAAAACAAAAACAAAAACAAAAACAAAAACAAAAACAAAAACAAAAACAAAAACAAAAACAAAAACAAAAACAAAAACAAAAACAAAAACAAAAACAAAAACAAAACAAAAACAAAAACAAAAACAAAAACAAAAACAAAAACAAAAACAAAAACAAAAACAAAAACAAAAACAAAAACAAAAACAAAAACAAAAACAAAAACAAAAACAAAAACAAAAACAAAAACAAAAACAAAAACAAAAACAAAAACAAAAACAAAAACAAAAACAAAAACAAAAACAAAAACAAAAACAAAAACAAAAACAAAAACAAAAACAAAAACAAAAACAAAAACAAAAACAAAAACAAAAACAAAAACAAAAACAAAACAAAAACAAAAACAAAAACAAAAACAAAAACAAAAACAAAAACAAAAACAAAAACAAAAACAAAAACAAAAACAAAAACAAAAACAAAAACAAAAACAAAACAAAAACAAAAACAAAAACAAAAACAAAAACAAAAACAAAAACAAAAACAAAAACAAAAACAAAAACAAAAACAAAAACAAAAACAAAAACAAAAAAAAAAACAAAAACAAAAACAAAAACAAAAACAAAAACAAAAACAAAAACAAAAAAAAAAAAAAAAACAAAAAAAAAAACAAAAACAAAAACAAAAACAAAAACAAAACAAAAACAAAAACAAAAACAAAAACAAAAACAAAAACAAAAACAAAAACAAAAACAAAAACAAAAACAAAAACAAAAACAAAAACAAAAACAAAAACAAAAACAAAAACAAAAACAAAAACAAAAACAAAAACAAAAACAAAAACAAAAACAAAAACAAAAACAAAAACAAAAACAAAAACAAAAACAAAAACAAAAACAAAAACAAAAACAAAAACAAAAACAAAAACAAAAACAAAAACAAAAACAAAAACAAAAACAAAAACAAAAACAAAAACAAAAACAAAAACAAAAACAAAAACAAAAACAAAAACAAAAACAAAAACAAAAACAAAAACAAAAACAAAAACAAAAACAAAAACAAAAACAAAAACAAAAACAAAAACAAAAACAAAAACAAAAACAAAAACAAAAACAAAAACAAAAACAAAAACAAAAACAAAAACAAAAACAAAAACAAAAACAAAAACAAAAACAAAAACAAAAACAAAAACAAAAACAAAAACAAAAACAAACGACGAGAAACGAGAAACGAGAATCGAGAAACGAGAATGGATTTCAGAAGTAAACTATGTTACCATCTCAAATTTCTTCCAAAGGGTGGTTTTCCAAAAAATGTAGGTCCCCAGAAATATCACCCGGAATTGAGTTTTTCCTCGCACAACCACAATGGTGGGGCCAGACCACCACCAGGCAGAACCGGTTGTAAATTATGAAAACAAAGTAAATTTTTCATCCATCCGAAGAGAGACCATCATCCGTCCACCGTCATCGCCGTCCAATTGGCACACCGCACACCAGCCTTGGGAGGCCTCTGGGTTAAGGTTTGGGGACCAGGAATGATTGTGGCCACGAGGGCCATCATCGGCGCATCAGGGTGGCTGTAATGCTTATTTTTGTGTTTGAATATCTCTTTGGATGTTATTTTCAATTTGTTTTATTTTCGAGGAAAACATTTTTTTAATTTGATAAAATATATGCATATTTATATTGATTTTTTTAGAGAGCTCCACCTCAACACCAAATAGAACACCAACGGGACAGGATGTGGCCAGAATGCGTGGCGTGGCGGCCTCCGGAACGACGACGGCGACGTCGACGGATGGAGCGATTTGAACAGCCAAATTGGAAATTTCAATTCCCTTCGGGGGCCCTGGCCTAGCGAAGCTGCCTGAGTTCTAGGGGGTGGGTCGGCAGTGGTGGGTGATGATTTGCTAGGAATGATGTGCACATTGTTGAGCAGCTACCGCGGGAAGGGCGTTGTTGGAGGTTCCCGGAATGGTCTACTAACGGCATCTGGTGATGGAAGGAAGTATTTTGCATCGAATTTAGGTCAGTCGAGGATGGTAAACAATAAAGGGGGATGGTTTGAGGGGGGGAGGAGAGTGCGGATTCGGGGGAATTGTTCTGGAAAAGATGGAATAAATTATTACTGAGTGATGCGGTATGGTTTGCTTCCGGGATGATCCACGAAACAATGTACAGGTTCTGGCAAATAGAGCAACAACATTGAGGAATTTTGTAATAAACCGGAATAAGGTTCAGTAAAAATAAATTATGATTTCAAAGAATTGCTCACAAGGAAGAATTTTAAAATGCTTCAACAATTTTATTTGCAGAATAAAATGAGCATGATAATCATGTAACAATAAGCGCACCTCGTGCAAAACAATGGCCACCATTAAGCACGAAGGAAATTTCACCCACACTCGCAACCTCATTAAACGAAGCAATTCAATTGCTAACGATGATAATTACGCGACAAAAGCACAAACACAATTGTGAGCACACGTTGTCGCTGTTGCGATTGCTCATTTCCTCAGAAGTAGTGGTGATGATGGCTGCTCGCATTGTCTCCCAGACAAACCTGCTTCCTTTACCTTGGGCTTGCCTTACTTGGGGACGTAAATAGAGCACAACAACAGCTAAACTTAACGAGCAGCTCTGTCCTTGATACGATGAGCTAATGAGAGTTGTTGAGGGTGCTTTCTGGTGAAGTTTTGCGCCGGATATGAAAATTTGCGAAACAATTGGTGGAGCCCCTTAAGGTTAAATGGTGTTGAGAGTTTCCTTAAAATTCGAAAGTTTCCTTAAAATTGAAAATGTAATTTGGTCGGGACTGGTGGTGTAGTGGTAAGTAAGATAGTCGCTCAAAGATTCAATTAACTTGTGGTTTGAATTATTTATAATTTAAATGTTAAAAGTAAGACATAATGATATGGAACTCAAAATACATGTAATACAACAAAAATTGAGATCACTCTAAAACTCAGTTTTTTTTAGTAAATTTAATTTAAATTTACTAAACAATTTTGAAAACATTGCACAGTGGTCTAAATCGAAAAATAAAGAGGAAAATGGATTCTCAGAAAAATGCTAAAGTTTTGGAACTTTGGTGTCTTCAGAAGTGTTGTTGAAAATGAGAAAGGGCATTTTTTGTTTGGTTGAATGTAAGGGTGGTTCACGATTAGGGTAATTTTAAAAATCTAACTTTTCAGTAATATTTTTAGGATTTTTTTTGTCTTCTAATAAAAATTTAGGCTTGCCAATTCAACTAACTTTGTTGAAGACACCAAAATTTTATCTTGCAATCTATGCCTGCTACTACCGAATTCATAGAAAGCATCTGAGCAAATCTCCAAAAATCAGTTTTTTAACGTAGAGATTCAGGGTTAAATTTGAAAGATAAGTGATATTCGAGGCACTTTAAGAGCTCTAAAAACACAACATTTTAATTTTTTACAAGTCAATTTGGACTTAAGGGTGAAAAGTTACAGCTATTCTTAGGTTAAAAGATGCAAATTTAAAACTCAAATATCTCGAAAATGCGCATGCCAAATTTTAAGTGCCATGTTGCATTCGAAAGAAGAGATTTAGCACTACAAACGCTGAAAAAGGAGTGTTTTTCTTTAAACTCGAGATATCTTCATTTGAAAATGTATAATTTTCAAGGGAAAAAGTAATTGGGATCACCCTAACGAAATTCGAAAATTGAGCAATTTCATGTTTTTCCATGTAATTTTGCCCGCTGAATCCGAATATGCCCTCAGAATTGAGCCAAAGTGTCGAAAATTGATTTTTGGTCACATTTTAGGTTTATATGATAACACCGACCAACAAAATTCCTGCGCAGGCTCAACTCGAGGGGAAGCGTGATCTTTGAAGTCACCTGAAACACGTACACTTTGATTTTTTCAAAAATATTTAGTCAGGGCTGAATGGTGTCCCAATGCGCCCCAGTTGACGGTATGTAGAATTCAGTGTTGCGATTTTGAGCGCTCATCCGCTCATGAGCGAGCATTTTTCGCTCATTCGTGAGGAGGAGCGCGACGCGAGCTAGCTCACGTTTGCTCGTGCTCGTGTTTGCTCATTTATTTTATAAGCGAAAATGCTCATTGCTCGCGCTCGCGCTCATGTTTGCTCATTAAACAAAATGAGCGGTATTTTGTTACCTGTAGTGGGTAAACGACTACAACTTTTTTTTTCAGCAGAGCTTCGAGGTTGTTTTTTTTTAATGGAGGCTTGAATAGGCTAATCTTAATAATATTGGATGAAGATATTTTTCATAATTTTTGTTTTGAAGCTTGTTTTGGAGTCAGAGCTACGGTGTTAAATTAAGATCTGTACACAGTAAAAAGCCATAGTAATATTACATCTGGGAGAGGGTACATTTTCTATGTCAGAAAAATGCGCAATTTTACTTCTGAAAATGTGTAATTTTACCACTTTTCTGGTGTAATGCCACTTTTTCAGTCTAAATCGAGGTAAAATTATAACATTCAAGAGGTAATATTCAACCTTACAAAATTACACCTTCCAAATGTACACTTTTTTTTACTGTGTAGAAATAATTCGATTAATAAAAAATAAAGTTGATAATAGAGTAACACGTGAAAGTGAACTATTTAATAAAGCTGAAAAGTATCTTTTAAGGAACACAAAAATGTTTTCTTGGTAATACGTTACGTCATGTTTTAATTCCTGGGCACCTCATCATGTTTAGTCAATTATTTGTAAATAATTTTGCATAATAAATGTCAAATCTGTGTCTTAGATAATTTTCACATCAATTATCTTATTTATATGCTGGAGTCGATCCAAATAAATAAATGAGAAATGAGCGTGCTCACAAGTAAAAACATGTTTTAATACAAAAAAACGATTTCCATCCTGTTTACAGCTTATTTAAGAACTAACAATTCCGTTCCTTGACAGTTTACTCTAAATTTGAAAGTTAAATAAGCTAAAAAGAGTGTCTGGGATTCTAAGCAAATTAAGACACCTTAATTGCGAATCAGCCATTTTTCATTTATCGGGAATTTAATCAAAACTAGTTTTCTTAATTATCAAACTCTGAAAAAAATAATAAGCTGACAACATTAGAGTTTCATTGTTGATTTGATTTTGGTTAACCGCGGTAAATTTTCTTGAAAAATGTCGAATTGTTAAAAATCCACCAACTTTGATGAGTCCAAGTCCAAATCCAAGCAACTTTGATGAGTTCATGTCCCTTTTTCGCGATGAAATCATCTTCAAAAGTGGCAATCGAATTGTCCTGTGCCAGATTCATCAACAATACTAAAAATCTACCTGCTTTGCTGATGAGCGCTCATTGAGCGCGAGCGCATGCGATGAGCATGAGCGAGCACGAGCTACCTGTGAAGTCCTCATGCTCATGAATGAGCGAGCACGGCTTCTGGCTCGCTCGCTCATTCGTAACCCTGGTAGAATTAGTACGGTTCGATTCTCTTTCATATTGCATGCAATTTTTTGCTTGTATGCAAGAGCGACGAACCGCCCTAATTCTCCATACTAACTTTGGAGAAAAACTATTCGGGCCTGTCTAAATATCTTTGAAAAATTAAAAGTGCACGTGTTTCTTGAGACATCAAAGTTCATGCTTCCCCCTCGAGTTGAGTCTGCACAGTCATTTTTGTAATTTTTTGTAGGTCAGTGTAATTTTACATGGAATCACCCGAATGTTCAACCAAACTGAAAGTTGCCCTTTTTTATTTGCAACAACAGTTCTGAAGACACCAAAGCTCCAAAACATCACCATTTTTCGTGAAACCCATTTTCCACTTAATTTTTCGATCTGGACCGCTGTGCATTGTAACATAGCGTGGTTTTGAAATATTACAGGAAGTTCCGATTTGATCTAATAAATTTCAACCATTTGTTTGAAATTGATGTATTTTATTATTTGCTTGAAATTTAATTTCACAAAAATATTGAATTTAAAAAGAATAAGGTATGAAATTTGAACCAACATATTCATGTTCAATTTTATAATCCGAACAATATATAAATAAATGCATTTGATAAAACAATCATATTTCATTGAAATTTTATTGTAGTTCATGTATTCTAATCTTTGGTTGAACATAAGGAAAAGATAAGATGTTCCTCAAAAATAAAAATATCAATGCAATAATAGTAAGTTTTCAATATAGATTGTTTTTGAAAGATTTTGCGAAAAAGAACATGTCCAGTATTTTTCCAATAGCAATCATCATTTTTATAACTGATTATTGTTATGATAACTTTTTTTTTCTCATTGCTTGCTTAGTAAAGATAAACCTGGAATACTCATATGTTTTACATTCTGTCAGTCAGGTCATAATGATTAAGAAAAATCATGACTCAATCTCGTTTAAAAATACGCCGCTAATGAATGCTAATACAACATAGTAAAATATTAATCTCTGTTGTATAATATTCGATTAAATAGAAAGATATGCTTTTTAAAGATGGTATTCTGAAATGATTGTTAAATCTCATTCAAATAAAAAAAAAAAAAAAACATTGCAGAGAGCAGAAATATGTTTCAAGTTTAAAAATAAAAGTTCAATATTACTAGTAATCTATAGTTAAAAACCCATTTTTTTTAATGTTGAAATTTTATGAATGAAAATTTCATAAATATAAAAAAATATGTTTTATTACCAACTTGAATTTTGTAAAAAAAAAAATAAAATACAAAAATATTTGATTACTTTAAAATGGAAAAGTCGTACATAAAGGAAGTTTATGAAAATTCAACTTTCAAACTACTAAAAAATTTCAAGTTTAAGTTATTTTTAGTTGTGTTTCATATGCGGCCCGCAATACTACGGCAATTTTCCAAAATGGCCCACGGGTTTGAGCCATTGCTATAGAGCAAACAATTTTATTTGAATAATTTTTTCATCTGAACTTGAAATCAATCGTTTAATGCATGTAAAAAAAATCCACAATATTCATTGATAATTGACACAAATTAATCCAAGCTTTTCATTATCCAACTGTTAATAACTTCCTCCACGATATCTTGAAATCATACGCAGACGCTTTCCGGCTTACCAAAACTACTTTTCGTATACTTAAGTAAGCGGGAATTGAGTTTTTCAAGCGTAAATTACGCTCGAATACGTCATGCCCATTATTTTTCGGGAAGTGCAGAATTCCGCTGAATTATCGCGCTAGCTAAGAGGGTAAGAATGAGCGTTTCTGTTTTTCTTTTTAGCAGATTCTTCACTTTAGAAAACTTTGCATGGAAAACTTGCTATCGCTTTTCGGGTTGTATTGAGTGCAGTTAGGCACCGAGTTGTACGTTATCATCTGGTTGCTACTTCATTCAGTTTTAGCTTCGAATTGCTCCATAGTCCACGAATCGCTGACTGTTAACAAGGAATTAAGCATTTCACACTTGCTCGGTGTACACTTTTTAAACTACCCCCACTCCACCATCCCGTCCCAGGATCGCTCTCAAAGACAGGAAATTAAAGAAAAACACTCTCCTCACTTACTAACTGACTTACTTACTGAAGCTGACGTCCCTGTTTCCCCTCCCATCCTAGGCATAGCCAAGGCTCTGGGGGAAGAAAGAGCTTTTCATTGTGTTGTGTTGCTGTTACTGTGGAGGAAAGCCAGACGGGAAAGCTCATCCCTGAGATGGAACCTCTTGGTCGTCCGAAAGCGCTGAGCAACGAGACGAAGTGCTTTATGCAAATTATATTAAGCGTTTATGGGCTTGTCGGCGAAAGATGCGAATTTCTACGGATATGGCGTGGCTTAAAAGACTGTTTTATTGGAATTAAATGGAACGATGTTTTCGAGAAAATTAATTTGTTAGAAATTTCAAAAATCTTAAACATTGATTCCATTACTTTTCATGCTTTAAAAATAATTGATATTTTTAATTTCATTCATTTGTCGTTATACTAAATTGTATGGATTCAGATATTTTTTTGATGGCCTTAGGAAAAAATTGAGAAAGAAAAATTATTTCAGTTTTTGTTTAAGCTTTTAGCGAAGAAATACATTCAACAGCTCACAAGGCTTGAAAGCTTACCCAGATTTGCCCCCCAATCCAGTCCTAATTACAAGCCATCCTTCCCACCAACAAACAGCATGAAACTACCAGAACATCACATCGTAATTACATACTGCTTTCAGAGAAAAATCACTTTTCACTGCCACCGGGATTGATTCAAATGTATCCCAAGAGCAACGTTCCCCCTACTCCTTATTTCCCCACCAGCCCGGCAACTCTCTGTACTCCAGTGCAGTAGCTGGTGCCTTTTCCAAGGGAGCTGCTCCACAGGCACACTCGCCGAGAAGAGGGGCTTCTTGTGAAATTGAAACGAGACATGGCCTCGCCTCATGATTCCGACACACTCGGAATCTTGTCCTACTTGTATACTTGTTGTTGCTGTTGTTTTGAATTTGGCCTCGTTCACATGCACTGCACAAAGTTCGAGTTCGTCATTTTGTTACGATGTTACGTGCGGGTATCTGTTTGGTTTTCCGAAAATTCTCTAGAATTGTTTGAAAACAGTATTTTTTTTTCAATTCAATTAATTTGAAGTTGAATCGAGTTGAATTTCAAAAAGATCTTGTTTATGAATATTATCAGGATGTTTTCAAACAATCTCGCCTTTCAGGAATATTTTTGGAGTATTTTTGGCTTGCCAATCCAAACAACTTTATTGAAAACACAAAAAAAATCTCGCAGAACATCTCTAGAACTCTCCAAAAAGCCATTTTCGTTCTATAAAAACTTAGTTTGGACTTAAGGGTCAAAAGTTACAGCTGTGATTAATGTAGAAAGATGCAATTGCAATAGCTATCTTAATGAGCCCAGGTCAAAAGAAGCGCTAGGTTGCATTCGAAAGGGGAGAATTAGCACTACACATGTTGAAAAAATGTCAGGAGAATTTTCCTTGAAACCCGCGATATCTTCATTTTAAATAACTGTCCTACACAGAACAAAAATGATGGTTATCAGGAAATGGTAATCAGGAAATGGTGACTGATTTTGTGGCAAAAAAAAAATGATCAATTTCACCCCAGAAAATGATGAGTTTTCATCAGTTTTTGCTGAATATTCATCAGATTCACATTTTTACACATTTTTTATGTAATATTATTACTCAAAAAAAGAGGTAATAGGTATTCAACTTACTAAATTTTCAACATTCCAAAATTCAACTTTTTTTTTCTGTGTAGTATATGTTTTTCATATAAAATTGCCTGCTGAATCTAAATCTGCCCTCATGATTGAGCCAAAGTGACTAAATATCGATTTCTTGTTATTTGATAATTTAAAAAAATGAATAAGATTAGTACACAGTAAAAAATTGTGTAAATTTGTAAGGTGTAAAATTGGAAAGTTAAATTTAATCGCTTTAATGATGTAATATTACATCAATTTAGACTGAAAAAGTGAGATTACAACGGAAAATTGGTATATTTATACATTTTTAGAGGTAATATTACATATTTTGACAAAGAACTTTGTCCTATGGTTTCTATACGTGGTGTCAATCCAAAATTTTCGTGAAGCGAAAACGTTACGTGACGAATTCCCCTCTCGGCAAATTTCCCCTCTTTTTGGTGCACGCTGGTTGGATGAACGAACGTTTCCCAATCAGTCAATCGAGAGACGTGAGATTGATGTATCTAAAATCACCCCCACTCCACCTCATAATTTTCGGATCGTCGACGAGGCAACAAAACGCGGCTCGGTCGGTCCCGAAAATTCATTCCATTGCTGGACGTCGACGAGAACACATCAAAAGCAGATGGCCTGGTGGCCCGGTAGCAGACGTCCTGGAGGCAAGGACCAGCTAAGACATGCCAGTCGCGGGAGTCGATCATTGGAAATGGCCACCACCTGGACTGGAGTGGCCGTAGGCCCCGCGGATGTTCCAATGGGGGGACATTTACCGAACCGTAAGAGTTGGGGCAATATGGGTAACAAAAAAAGAGGTAATATTCAACCTATTTTTTTTTCTGTGAAGCTTTATGGTTTTTGATACTGGACATGAAATTTGACATTTCGGCAGTAGTGACCACAATCCGGAGTGGCCGGAGGCCCCAGGGATGTTCCTATGGGGGGGGGGGGGGGGACATTTGCCGAACCGTAAGAGTTGGGGCAATATGGGTATCAAACTTTATGATTTTTGATACTGGACATGAAATTAGACATTTCGGCAGTAGTGGCCACAATCCGAAGTTGCCGGAGGCCCCGGGGATGTTCCGATGGGGGGGGGGACATTTGCCGAACCGTAAGAGTTGGGGCAATATGGGTATCAAACTTTATGATTTTTGATACTGGACATAAAAAGTTGCATTTGGCAATTATCTGAGGGACCATCCATAAAACACGTGGACACTTTTTTGGAAATCTCGAACCCCCCCCCCCCCTTCGTGGACAATTGTCCATACAAAAAAAAATCTTTTTTGTATGGAGCGTGGACAATCGCCATATCCCCCCCCCCCTAAAGTGTCCACGTGGTTTATGGATGGTCCCTGAAGTTAAGCAGTTAAAATAAATTGCTTATTAGGCAGGAAGTAATAAATAGATTACTGCGATGCACATTTTTTTGTGCCGCTGCGAAAATCTGTTTCTGGAAATTTAGAATAACTCTGTAACAACTTTTCAATAGGGCGAAACCCTCAGATGTAAACAAACTGAGTTTTTGTCAGAACCATATAAAGCGAACAAAACTGATCCTAAAACACCCTCCATCATCACAAAATTCCGAAAATACGTAGTTTTACAAGCAAAAAACAAAAGGGCTAATCAACAACATCAATCAAAACAAACCAAATTGAGTTTCCGCCCTTGTGTTTTCATCCAATCACGAGGGGCGAATGTAGTGTTTTCTGCAAGTTCCGACGTATATTTAGAAACACCAAATTTTCGTTATAATTTAGTGAATTTTAACCTGACAATCCTCAAAATGGATCAAAATGTATGTTTCTGATGTCTCTGACCACAATTCCACAACAAACATAGATTTGTATGATCCTAAATACATAACTTTTTAATTTCAATTATTGTAGTATCGGATCTGGTCTGGATTCACAATCTAGATATGAAGGTCCATAATTTACCGGTTCTTGGAACATCCGGGGATTCTGGGTCTAGCAGTTGCAGGACAAAAAGTTAGTGTAGGGAGGTTTAGGAGGAATGCCGTACAAAATCATCGCCTCCGTAACCATTGAAGCTATGCAAAGATAGAGAATGCAGGATGGTGTCGCGGGGTGGCCTAGTCGTCAGGTGCCATGTCTCCCACTTCCGGCGGGGACACCCCAAGGAACGTCACTTCAATATAGACCACATCGTCAAACCAACTTGCTACTTACGGTGTATCCTGGCTCAACGATTCTTGGCCTGAATCGGACTCCTTCTGAAGGCTTTCTAGACCAATTTTTTTATCACTGAGGTTGCAAATATCACTGTATTATCACTGACTGTAACGTTTCACAATGATAAAATAGTTGTTTCACCACTTTTTTCTTTAAAAACCCGAAAAATGAACAAAAAACAAAAGGGCGAATCTGTTGTTTACTTTTGCTTTGCGGCGTAACCTGACGGGCTAAACCGTTGTTTTGGTTGAGTGGGTGGCGAATACGGTGGGGCGAAAATGGAGGCACGCTCTTCAAAAAGGCGTAATTTGTTTTTCTCAATTTTTAATAGCAAAAACACCTTAATTAATTTCAAATTGCTCTCTATGATGAAATTATTGCTATTTTCTATTACGTTTTGACAAAATTGATGGTTTTCATGCTTTTTTGTGGAAATAGGAATTGATCGGAATTGCAAAATTTTGAATGTTGATTTTCCCGAAATGGCAGGATCGTAGGTTTCGCCCTTTTGAAATGTTGTTACTGAACTGTCTCGTATTCAATTAGAGCCCTGTAAAGGGCAGTTTTAATGTCTGCTGTTCAAATTTCCTTTACTGCCGCCGATTGTTTGCAACAGCCTTGCAAAAACATTCCCGCATCATAGTAACTTTCGTCCCCTTAGTTCGATAGGACGTTAATTATAAGGGAATCATGGGGAAATTTGGACCGGACATTCTAATCGAAATTTCAACAATCATCTTGCAAAGTTCTTTGTCATACTGGTCATGTGTAACATAACCACCTGCACCTTTTTTCTGACATAATTGATGTTTCATTCCCAGATGTAATGTTACCTAATATTTTTCACAGCGTACTTTTAATTGGTGATAATCCAAACTTCAATCTAAACAAGAACAGTAGTTTTTCGATACTTTATGGAATATTAAAAATGTTGTTTTTTGTTTTGCTCTGGATTTGAAATATACTATTTTTTTATCCAGTGTGATTCCAATTAAATATGAATCTCATTAATACATTATTTTGCATCAATTTATTTATACAACATGCCTAGAAAAGCTTGAAAAATGTCTTTGAAACTGTCTAAAAAAGAAACGGCAACAAATATAATCCCGCATAAAAAAGTACCATATAAAAACTTTTTTTCATATGGTAATTGAACTTTAAACTATGTTGTTACTACCATTTCCAAAAATGTTTGACTACTATTTTAAAAATGGTATTTATATGGTTGGCATGAATTTTTACTATCTCACAAATGGTTTAACCATCTGGCATAAGGGTGGTTAGCAATGGTAACCTTAAAAAACTCAGTACTATTTTCGTCAAAAAACTGTTTGTTGTATGGTAAATAAATGGTTTAAGTACTATTTGGCAAAAAGTAACCTTAAATCAAACAGTTCACAAATAGTTTAATATAGTTAAATTTTAATTTTGGGAAATTGAAAAAACGATTTCACAAATAGTTACCATTTCTCAAAGTGTCATTGTATGATCCAATATGGTAATCAAATGGTAATTTTTTATCCGGGATGACATCCAGTCAATGTTTATTCTTAGATATGTTAAGAACATGATACATAAAAAATAATAAATTATCCTTAAGCCACTACCACCAACATTGGAAAATTGGGACTACATTCTGAAAAGGGACAAGAGATTATAGAGCAATAAATTTGAAAATCGATGTACTTATTGTTTTTTTTTTTTTTTGTTCCTGTTTTAACCATTACACAGTCCAACAAGATTTTGTCTCTGAGACGAGTATATGTGTTCCTAGTAGAATTTTGCCTGCTGAATCCAAATCCGGGTCCAGAATTGCTCCAAATGGTCCCAATTTTGAGATACACCCGTTTGAAATGTTAGTTTAGGCCAAAATTAGCTACTTTGTTGACTATTTTACAAAAGAACTATTGAATAAACAACTAAACCAATACATGTATCTTAAAGTTCACGTTTTCCCCTTTCTGAAACACCCCTGGTTTTAAAAATTTGATTGTTTCTACGCATATTTATAGCCATTTTAAAATTATATTTTCAGTTGGTTCTCATTCAATTTTTTCCAACTTGCATGCAAGTCAAATTCTAATTTTAAAATGGCTATAAATATGCGTAGAAACAATCAAATTTTAAAAACCAGGGGTGTTTCAGAAAGGGGAAAACGTGAACTTTAAGAGACATGTTTTGGTTTAGTTGTTTATTCAATAGTTCTTTTGTAAAATAGTCGACAAAGTAGCTAATTTTGGCCTAAACTAACATTTCAAACGGGTGTATCTCAAAATTGGGACCATATGGAGCAATTCTGGACCCGGATTCGGATTCAGCAGGCAAAATTCTATTAGGAACACATATTCTCGTCTCAGAGACAAGAAACATTTGATTTTTTGTTGAACTGTGTTATCAATCAAACAAATCAAAACGTTATGCAAAAAAATTGCTTCAATAGCTGCTTTAATTCTAAATTCATTACATTTGTCCTGATTTAGCCCAAGTGCTTAAGGAAAATATGATATTTTTTTTCAAATTTAAAATCTTAAATTTACATAAATATAATATCCAGTCAAATTTAAAATATACAAAATTACATTAAAAAATTTAAAGCGCTCAGGGGTTTGCGAATTTTTAAACTTTAATTTTAAAATTTATGCTTATAAGTCAAAATATCTTTCAGACCGAAATTTGTATTATTTATTTTCAATTTCAGAAAAACCGGTTTCCAAAATTGAAAAAATGTATCAGTTTTGGAAACATTTAAATGGTTACAAATTCAACAACTTAGAGTAACCGGATTTGCTTACAGGATTTCTATTCGTGAACTTTTAACATTAAATTTGAGTTTTGCGACCCTGTTTTAGTCAAATTCGAATAATTTATTGCCCATTAAGGCCGTTGCAAATATTTTTTTGAAGTTTATGTCCCTCGGCTCCGACTAAAGTCGAGGGGAGGTGGCAAAAAAATAAAAAAAATATAAAAAATTAAATTACAAGCCTAGGTTTCAACATTTGGATGAAAAAAGTGTTTCAAAATGCATTTTACACGCGTCCAATTGCTTTCGAATCATTAGTTTTCAAAATACCGATGTATTGACGGGAATTTTTTTTCGCAAAAACAAAAACTTTTCGTGGGACTGTACATTGGTATTTCATGGAAATTTAGAATGCTTTCAAAGGAGTTCAAACATGCTAAATATGATTATAAACGCAAGAAAATGTATTTTAACTAGTTCTCAGTTGATTAAACTTTAATTTTCTTTAAAATTTTGAAGTTTTTCGAAAAAAAATTTTTTTGCCTCCAAGCCGACTTTGAAGGGGGGGGGGGGCGACGACATAAACTTTGAAAAATATTTGCAACGGCCTAAATTACAAAATGCATTTTATGAGTCATGCGTTTCCTATGCAGATAGGACCTTTTGAAAATTTAATCTAGATTTCAACGCCACCATTTTGGCCGCCATCTTGGATTTAAAAAATTCTGAATCACTTTAGCGTAGTTTAAGGGTCATATTTAAACTCGACAATCAAAAATAAGTCAACTTAATTAAATAAAATGTGATCCGATGATTCGACTATCTGAAGAGAAATTTTTCCAAGGCATCGGATAACGAGTCTGGACTGTAAACCCAAAATAAGAACAAAATTACTCTTGTCTAAAAACAGAAGAATTCTATAGAAATCTTTACCATAAACTTTTTGTTTGTGAATTTAGTTTTGACTGTAAAATCAAATTTGCAATCGAAAAGTACTTTAAAGATTTTTTTCGAAATTGAACCGTTTTTGAGATTCAGAAATTTGCAGTTTTTTTTTCAAAATTTACTAAAATTTCGTCTAATTTTTTTTTAATTTTGAAATCAAGGCCAACACTTCAAAAAGGCGTAATATTAAATGAAATAAAATAAAATAAAATAAATGTGTTTGGCTTAAAAAAATATTCAAATTTTTAATAAAAGTCTACATTTCCCAGAGTACCGTGCGCTTTCCCGAAGCTCAAGTGCCACCCAGACGGCAGAAGAGTAAAAGTCGAGAGCTCATCGCACAATCCCAAGATTTCCAAGCAAAACAATGGCTCCTTTGCGACACTTTTGGCGTTTCCTCCTCTCCTGATGCTCCTGCCCGGATTCTGCTGGCATGGAAGGAATCTTCACTCGAAGAGACAGCAGTCCTGTGTGTGTGTGTGCGTGTGACCCCGGCAGCTTCCTTAGGCAGCAGTGTGCACATACTTCAGTGCTGGGGTGCACACTCGTGAGGATTGCTGGGTGGTGCTGTTGTGTGTAATAATAATCCTGTTCTGTCATTTTTGCCATTGTTTGCCTCCATAATACCACCAACGTATTTATGTAGTGTAACTACTCTAATCCGACATCTTTGCCGCCTCTTGACGAGGGAAGAGGTCTCTTCTGTGCCGTTCTCTGACTGATTGTTGAGGCTTTGGGTAGGGTGATGTATCGGAATAGAGCTTTATTCTAGGTGATTGATGGTTGTTGAAAGTTCGTTTTCATACAATAATTGCTAAACATATCAATACGGATATTACAAAATCTTAGGCTAATGTAAATTTATACAAACTCTGAAACACCCTACATATTAGAACTGCACGTTCCTTGAAGAACCACACACAAACAGAACCGCTGAGAACGGTCGAGTGCATCAACAGCCCATCCCATCCCTCTGTCATCCCTCTGGTGGCACTTCACACGACCATCGGATCTTGACGGGGTTGATGCTTCGACATCTTTGCCGTAAGGGATTCCAGGTCACCTGCAACTTCCACCGACCGATGAGGGCGTGTGAAGGATGCCTGGATGTTGGGGAATTCACGAAGGTACACTCAGTTCCATAGCGCGAAATTGGACTTTCACTTTGAATAGTTAGTTTAATCTTAGGAACTGCGAAAAGCGGTTTAAAAGATCTGAGTGTAATCTTGGAAGTTTTGCATTGTTTTCTCAGGTTGGCAACATTCAAGAGCATCAGGTCGTGCTCCCATTATTGCCACAGTGCATTATTGCATAACTACCACGCGTTAGAGGGATTCTTAGATGAGGATATCCATCGTTGAGATGTGGCTCTGTGGCTCTATGGAGCACCCATTAGTGGGGTCAACATCAGCTGGGTCGCTGTGGAATGTAAATCACCAGCACTGCAGGCTGGAAGAGTTCTTTGTTTTCATTCAGGCTCAGGTTGTTGATTGTTGGATAGTACATGAATGGAAAACCATTTCAGGCCGGACAAAAGAAATGGGTATCTGTGTCAATGAACACGGCTCGTTTGGAATGCTCCAGCTGTTCTGAATGACGGTTTCAGTGGACCATCCATCGTAGACTTTGCTAATGATTTATTTTCTGATGCAGCTTTGCAATTATTCAACGGAACCTTTTCAGCTATTATCACCCCATCTTAATCGTAAGAAATTGTCCACGACCTCACTTTAGTCGATGAAAAACACGCACCTTGATATCGACCCTTACTTCCCTTAAATTTATCGTCCACCTGGCTACACGTTAATCTACCCGTTTGTCTTGCAGCCAATCCGTGATTTGCAGATAAGGCCTCACCCTGTTTTCGTTTGTTTGTTGGGGGTGACTCTTGGTGCTCAATCAATCCAGATGAAAAACAACCTGACTTTTATGGTTTGAAAAATGATTGAATGAATGTTTTTTTCTTTGATTTTATTTAAATTTAATTTATTTTCACTTCCCTTCACTTCACTTCACTTCACTTCACTTCACTTCACTTCACTTCACTTCACTTCACTTCACTTCACTTCACTTCACTTCACTTCACTTCACTTCACTTCACTTCACTTCACTTCACTTCACTTCACTTCACTTCACTTCACTTCACTTCACTTCACTTCACTTCACTTCACTTCACTTCACTTCACTTCACTTCACTTCACTTCACTTCACTTCACTTCACTTCACTTCACTTCACTTCACTTCACTTCACTTCACTTCACTTCACTTCACTTCACTTCACTTCACTTCACTTCACTTCACTTCACTTCACTTCACTTCACTTCACTTCACTTCACTTCACTTCACTTCACTTCACTTCACTTCACTTCACTTCACTTCACTTCACTTCACTTCACTTCACTTCACTTCACTTCACTTCACTTCACTTCAGTTCACTTCACTTCACTTCACTTCACTTCTCTTCACTTCACTTCACTTCACTTCACTTCACTTCACTTCACTTCACTTCACTTCACTTCACTTCACTTCACTTATATTCACTTCACTTCAGATCACTTCACTTCACTTCACTTCACTTCACTTCACTTCACTTCACTTCACTTCACTTCACTTCACTTCACTTCACTTCACTTCACTTCACTTCACTTCACTTCACTTCACTTCACTTTTTTCCAACGAGCAGCTAGCAACTCAATGAAGTTATGTCCCAACTCACAAATCTACCCACCACAGATGAAAAACAAAAACAAAAAAGGGTTCGGGGAAAACTTTTTTTTTTCTTCATCCCAAAAGTTGAAATTAAGGACAAACGAAGGGAGATCCCATTTCGCAATCTCGACGATATCCGAGAGACTTTCCGAAACGAGGTTAGATTGATTGGCTTCGTTTGGTTGTTTATCGAATTTTGGGGGTCGGACGTGGAAAACCGCTTTCACTCGATCGAAAAACATAAGCCACTGAGCAGCGAAAGGCTGGATTCGAAACGCGCAGAATGCAGATTCGCTTTTTTTCCCTCGTAATTATTATGCTAATGTGGCAGGACGCGTCCATAAAACTGTTGACGAGCTATTTTTACGAGGCTGGGACGAGTCCTGTAGGAAAAGGGGAGCGAGTCGCAGTGATTTGATATTTCATGATTTTTTTCTGCTGCTTTTTTCATGGTCATAGTATTGCCGCAGTATAGGGGGTGATGTTTTTTATTGTTTTGACTATTTCCTTCGCATCGGGACATAAAAAGCATGAGATATCAACTAGCGACAGAGCTGCAAAACTTTACAAACTGTAATATGGTTTTCGTAAACGAAATAAAAATTTATTAATTTTTAAGACAGAAAACTCAAAGAGTAAATAAAATCAGAACACGAAAAAAACTTACAGAACACGAAAAAAACTTATAGAAAATTTTATTACAAATAACGATCCAAAATTCTCACCCCTGCCTTTGTGAGCACCAACATATATTTCCCCTGAAATGAGGATTGTGGGGAATCGGCGTCGCCATGAATACAAGGCGTCGCAAATTTCAGCGGAAATAATAGACGACATTCCGGGTTGTCGTTAGTATTGTGACGCCGCACGCTGCACAATTGAGCCCGCAGATGTACAAAGCACCGGCAGCTGATATTAGTGCTGTTTATGGCACAGTTGTCCCAGTTTTCTGGAATTTAACGATGCTTGAAAAAATGCTTGTAATTGTGGAAAAACTGTTAAACCGTTTTAAATAAATGGTTTTAAAAACCATCCCAATGATCTAACTTCATATTCAAGGATTCCGATTTTTATTCTGGTTTTTTTGGCATGATTATGATATTTTGCAAATATTTTTGCTGAAGCATGAAAAGTTTAAAAGTTATTGTAGACTCAGAAACATTAAAAAAAAAAACAGAAAATGTCAAAAGGTCAAAAGGTCCAAAGTGAGAAAAAAAATTACTTAAATCGTACTGAAACAATATTTCAAAATGTTTTTTTGTATCCTTTTTGTGTTAAAAAAATTGCAGTTCAGAAAACTTTTTAAACAGCGATATAAACCTGAATTTTTAAAACGGTATTTATTTTATCCATTATTTGAAACACAAGCAGTTTTTTTTTAGTTGAAAAGATAAAGTCTGAGCTTAAAAAGATATTCTTTAAAATAATTTATTCTTGTTTCATTTTTTCAGTTCTTTCAAAAGTGAGAAGTAGTTTGAAATTTTTTTTGACAGTTTTTATTTTTGAGGTTTTTCTGTAAGTTTTGTTTTCTTTCAAATTTAAATTTATTCTTGTTTCTTGTTTATTCTCGTTTTAGATAAATTTTCTTCGTTTTTGCATTCATTGAAATGTGAGCAGTGCTTTAAAAAGTTTATGATAAATAACTAAGCTTAAACATATTTTTAAAATTAAATTTTTAAAGATTTAAAATTGATTTAAAGGCTATATTTCTGCAAAATTATTGTTAGTTCTTTAATCGGTTTCATGAGAATTTTTTATTTGAAACTTTTAACATGATATCAAAACCATTTATTCTAATTCAATTAAATTACAAACAAAAAATCAATTCACATTCAACTATGTCGTATAACCTAAAAGTGTATTGAAGTTCCTATTTACTATGATTTACGCTTTAATTTATTTCGATGAAATAGGGAATTTCGACAACGGAATTGACAAAAAAAAAAGAAAAACAACTAGTAGAAAAACCAATGAACAACTAATCTTTCTCGGTTTTTTCTTCTTTTTTTCAAAAATGATTAGATCCTAAAAAATACCAAAAAATTAATTTGATTTTTAAAGAATCTAAAATATTCATAATATGATAATACCAAAATCATGTCTTTCAAATCATTTTTTATTTTTTTCGTTTTCATTACTTGTGTGAAGTTACTATTCTAAGCTGAGATGAGGACTACCTTTCAACAGCTGATCAATTCAAAGTTGAAGAATGCGGGTGCTTGAAGAACCGAGCAAATCTATTGAAGGAAAAAAGTTACAAAATAACGTTCTTTAATCAATTCTTTGAAATAACGACATAATAAATAATTAATTTAAAAAGACATTAGGGGAAAGTGGGGCAAGTGTAACAAGCTAAGGAAATGCTCGTTATAACCCATCAAAAACGTTAAAAATCTGTCGGATTTTTTTATAATCATCTTATTCCAGGTCTTGACTAAGACTTTGATAGAAGAAGTTTTTAAAAAATCCTGTTTTTTAATGTAAAAAATTGATTTAAAAAAAATGATTTTCCGTACGTTCTTCTCAACTAGTGGGGCAAGACGAACAACCCGTTGGGGCAAGAGGAACAATGCATGAAATAACATGTTAATTTGCTAACAATTGAACTGTTATCACTTAGGTACATCAGATTAGAATGTATTTGAAACGTTTCTTTAATTTTTAGATTAATTAATAATATTTTACAAAAAAATTGATCGTTTATACAAAAACAAATTATTACTTAGAAGAAAAAAAAGGAAATTTTCATAATATCACTATATTTTGTACGGAATTTTTTTATCAATTGTTTATCAGTTTTTAAGTACTTTTATGTATTTATTTCCCAATAAAATATGATGTTGCAGCAATTCGTATTTTTTCCATAATAAAAATCCATATGGTACACTTGCCCCACCTGGACAAGGTTTTTTAAAAGCTCTCAACAAAAATAGCCAAAAGTTAAATCATACTTTATAATAGGTGCAAGTCATTGGTAGGGACACTACTGATCTAGGAAAAATAGCATTTTGATAAAATGAGCCTTAAATCGAACCCTAAGCCTTATTTTGTACTTTCCAAATATTATAAGAAAACAAAGGTTTTGAAAAAAACTTCATTAAATCTCATGCCCCGTGGCGTTTACGTCGTTTTGGCGGTTATGTGGTAGTAGAATCAGCTAATTGCATTGCTAGCAACAATTCCTCATACTGGAAATAATCAAAATTGTAAAAATTACGGCCGTACGAGCGATTGTTCCTCTTGCCCCATATGGTCGTCTTGCCCCACCTTCCCCTATAAGGGTAATTCTCCGCCAACTCACACAGTAGTTGCCCCGACCCCTCTTCGATTTGCGTGAAACTTTGTCCTAAGGGGTAACTTTTGTCCCTGATCACGAATCCAAGGTCCGTTTTTTGATATCTCGTGACGGAGGGGCGGTACGACCCCTTCCATTTTTGAACAAGCGAAAAAAGAGGTGTTTTTCAATAATTTGCAGCCTGAAACAGTGATGAGATAGAAATTTGGTGTCAAAGGGACTTTTATGTAAAATTAGACGCCCGATTTGATGGCGTACTCAGAATTCCGAAAAAACGTATTTTTCATCGAAAAAAACACTAAAAAAGTTTTAAAAATTCTCCCATTTTCCGTTACTCGACTGTAAAAAATTTTGGAACATGTCATTTTATGGGAAATTTAATTTACTTTTCGAATCTACATTGACCCAGGAGGGTCATTTTTTCATTTAGAACAAAATTTTTCATTTTAAAATTTCGTGTTTTTTCTAACTTTGCAGGGTTATTTTTTAGAGTGTAACAATATTTTACAAAGTTGTAGAGCAGACAATTACAAAAATTTTGATATATAGACATAAGGGGTTTACTTATAAACATTACGAGTTATCGCGATTTTACGAAAAAAAAGTATTGAAAAAGTTGGTCGTCATCGATCATGGCCGTTCATGGTCACCCGCGACAGACACGGACGACGAAACAAAGAGAAACGCAAAAATTAACTTTTTCAAAACTTTTTTTTCGTAAAATCGCGATAACTCGTGATGTTTATAAGCAAACCCCTTACGTCTATATATCACAATTTTTGTAATTGTCTGCTCTACAACTTTGTAGAACATTGTTACACTCTTTAAAATAACCCTGCAAAGTTAGAAAAAACACGAAATTTTAAAATGAAAAATTTTGTTCTAAATGAAAAAATGACCCTTCTGGGTCAATGTAGATTCGAAAAGTACATTAAATTTCCCATAAAATGACATGTTCCAAAATTTTTTACAGTCGAGTAACGGAAAATGGGAGAATTTTTAAAACTTTTTTAGTGTTTTTTTCGATGAAAAATACGTTTTTTCGGAATCCTGAGTACGGCATCAAATCGGGCGTCTAATTTTACATAAAAGTCCCTTTGACACCAAATTTCTATCTCATCACTGTTTCAGGCTGCAAATTATTGAAAAACACCTCTTTTTTTGCATGTTCAAAAATGGAAGGGGTCGTACCGCCCCTCCGTCACGAGATATCAAAAAACGGACCTTGGATTCGTGATCAGGGACAAAAGTTACCCCTTAGGACAAAGTTTCACGCAAATCGAAGAGGGGTCGGGGCAACTTTTCCCGATTTCGTGTAAGTTGGTAGAGAATTACCCATTAGTGAATTTTATTAGTTTTCAATTGAAAAGCGTGATATAAATTTTTTAAAGAATTGTTAGCAAAACATACATTAACATAAATTGAGATAAAATTTACTAAGAATTGAATGCTGTGGTAACAAAAATAACTCAAGGTAAATAACATATTCTCGGGAATATAAAGATGTCATATGGAAGATTACATCAATTATTTGATTCCAGTTAGGCTGTTGCAAATATTTTTCAAAGTTTATGTCGCCCCCTCCCCCCACCCACCCCTTCAAAGTCGGCCTGAATAAACAGGGGGAAAAAATCAACTGAAAACTAGTTAAAATACATTTTCTTGCGTTTATAATCATATTTAGCATGTTTGAACTCCTTTGAAAACATTTTAATTTTCCATGATATACCAATGTACAGTCCCACGAAAAGTTTTTTTTTCGCGAAAAAAAAATTTCCGTTAGTACATTGATATTTTGAAAACAAATGATTGGAAAGCAATTGCATTTGAAACACTTTTTTCATCCAAATGTTGAAACCTAGGCTTGTTATTTCAATTTTTATTTTTTTTTGCCCCCCCCCCCCCCCTCGACTTTGGTCAGAGCCGAGGGACATAAACTTCAAAAAATATTTGCAACGGCCTTATTCTCATACAAAAAAAAACCAATGTTGGAATTTCAACCAAAACTAATTAAATTTTGTAAATATTGATAAATTTTTGTAAGGTGGCACAGATTCGTTCTGATTTTGAATACAATTTCGAAGATTTCGTTGCTAATTAAATTATTTTTGCCTGTTGATTTTAAATAAAGTTTTTGAAAAGTACGATGAAAACTGGGTAAACTGTCGCAGAAGATTCAAAACATTTCAATCATTTGGCTGGACAAGATTGTTAAATCCTGTTTGATATGAAATTCAATAAAGTGTAAATTATATAATATATGCAAATCAGCTATTTTTTTTTAGTTAGGCTTCATCCACAAAGTACGTCACGCTAAAATCAGCCCCCTTTGTCACGCTTTCCCTATACTTATAACACGCAATGTCACACTTTCTTAGACCCCCCCCCTCCCCCCCCTAGAGCGTGACATACTTTATGGATGACGCCTTATGGAAAAAGCAGTTCTATAAATCAGAATTCGCATGTCCTACGATTCGCTTAAAAATATATGATCCCATCCATAAACCACGTGGAAATTTTTTTTGAAATTTATGTTTTTTTTTTAGTTTATTGAAGAATGATATATAATGGAAGCATAAAAAGTAGTTTCTGTGACCTAAACATGCATTTTTTGAGTTATCTTAACATTTATCATGCTTCGCGAAATTTCCGTGAAATATTTTGTTTTGAAATTATGGTCCCCGTGAAATTTGGAATTTAAGAGCGTGAAAAATCACTAAACCTAAAAATCACGTTCGAAATTTTGCTTTCAATTCACATTAATATTATTTTAGTTTTTGTGAGTTTTTCCACATATTTCTTTCATTATTTAAATTGTAAGCAATTTAAACTTTTATGATGCATGATCTGAACTTAAATATTTTAAAGAATTTTCATTTCTTCAAAATGGTTTATTCAGGTTACTGTTTTATTTTGTTTATAGTTCTGTCATTCTTTAAAATATTTTTTTTTAGGAATTGAAACTTTTTTATTCTAGAATTAATTCACTGGTTCGTAAAATAAAAAGCAGTTGCAGATTCCATTTGAAGCATGTGGAACTGAGACATTTTTCTCAAATTAAACAAAAAACGCGTTTTCGACCGACTTTTTGAGCATACCAAGGTCTTTCACAAAGCAAAAAAAATCACTTATCTGATGAAGAATCAACCCGTTTTGCGTATATCATAAAATTATGAACGCTTTAGCTTTAGTTTTGTCAAGGTGTCATATTTTCGCGCCAAAGGTTTTCAATTTTTTTATTTGCAATAAGTTGAACAGATTGAAGAAATTAAGTTAGGTTTGAAAATTACTTTTTGAAAATAACTGAAATCAATCTTTCCCCATTCTCCCAACCACCTATTTTTGAGACCTTAACATTGCCTTCCCAAACATTATCAGAAGTTGGCGCGCCCTGCTTCACAAAGATTATTCCAGTCCAAGATTGGATTAATGGGGTGTCCCGATGAAGTGAGGCGGCCACAAGAAAACGGACAACTTGTCTGAAGACGAGATTTGTAGCTGTCCACTTGGGACAAATCCTTCAGTAAACATTAATCTTATTGGACAGTAGGCTCGAAATAGGGTTGTGAGCGTGTTTATCAGGAGTTCAGTATACAAATTCTTGAGATCTTTAAAAAAAATAACAGAAAAAATACTCAAAAAAAATTCGTCCAAAGCATCACTTGAGTTTGAATAGTTTTTTGGACATACCAAAAAGGGTTCACCTAAAGCTACACAGCTTTCATGCCCACGAAACTTTTCCGCCTTCCAGCACGACCTAAAAACGCCCACGATCCATGTGTGGTCTCCGGGAACGCTTTCGTCCCAACTTGAAAACCAAGATTTGGGACCGGAGATTGCAGGAATAATTTAAAACATGATTAACTGTGAAAAACGATAGTTGGAGCGTAGTTACCGGCCACCACCCCCCTTCTCCCTTGCTTCTATTCCGGGCGAGTTCAGAAAACTATGTGACATTTCCATGCATGATTGTGCGTTTGAGTGTGTGCGTTGAGGATGAGGAAAATATTTCAAGACTTTGCCCGGAGAAATGGATCAACTTCCGGGCGGCTTATCTCATCCTTTCGGCCTAGTTTTACAAACTGAAACAGAAACAACTTCAAGGGGGAAACTTCGAACCAGGGTATTTCAGGGTAAATGTGCATAATTCTGATTAACGTAGTGGTCTGACAACTTTAAAAACAGTTTCTTTAGAAAACAGTTACTTTTTATGAAAGTTTTCAGAGAACAAACTTTTGTCGGTTAAGTTGAAGAAAGTAGGAAAACTGAGTTTTCAATCCTAAATGAAGAAAAATACCTGTTTGCAAAAGTTATTCCTTGAAGATTACAGGCTACCGAGCACAAAATGCAAAAAAACAAAACATTTTTTTTCGGAATTTTCAAGATTTTGCTTTTCAAGTAAGATATAATTTATAAAAAAAAACAATTAAATGTTGAAGAGTTTTTTGTACAGCACAGCAAAACAAATTCAATATTTTTTTTTACTATTCTCTGTGCTGCTAAGCTTAAAGCCCTTGGAATTTTGTCGATTTTACATTCCTCTAATCTTACCAGTCTATCCTTCAGATCAATCACAATAAAACCATCCTTTCAGACGCCTTTCAAAAGTAGCATATTTTTGTGGCAAATTTTATTGCTCGTCCATTCCGAGTATCGACGCCGCCGGTCCCTTTTCTTATCTAAAGCCAAATTTAACACCTAGCCCTCTGATGATCACAAATCCCAGCGGCTTTCACCCGAGAATGAATGCTCTTTTCTAGCCACAAAACGTTAGATTGCATATATGTAGGGGAATCTTCCCCGCACTCCCCGTAACTTACGTCACTTTCCGCGGTCAAATGTCAACAGTCTTGATGGGACGTCACGGGGAAGTGCGTGGTGGACGCTGGACGTTGGACCTTAAGGTTGGATTCTCCGTTCGTTTCAAGGTTTTTTGACTGCACGGAGAAATTTTGAAAAGGATGTTTGAGAAAAATCGATAATGAATTTGGATTAATTTGGAGTTAGAGTTAGAGTTAGAGTTAGAGTTAGAGTTAGAGTTAGAGTTAGAGTTAGAGTTAGAGTTAGAGTTAGAGTTAGAGTTAGAGTTAGAGTTAGAGTTAGAGTTAGAGTTAGAGTTAGAGTTAGAGTTAGAGTTAGAGTTAGAGTTAGAGTTAGAGTTAGAGTTAGAGTTAGAGTTAGAGTTAGAGTTAGAGTTAGAGTTAGAGTTAGAGTTAGAGTTAGAGTTAGAGTTAGAGTTAGAGTTAGAGTTAGAGTTAGAGTTAGAGTTAGAGTTAGAGTTAGAGTTAGAGTTAGAGTTAGAGTTAGAGTTAGAGTTAGAGTTAGAGTTAGAGTTAGAGTTAGAGTTAGAGTTAGAGTTAGAGTTAGAGTTAGAGTTAGAGTTAGAGTTAGAGTTAGAGTTAGAGTTAGAGTTAGAGTTAGAGTTAGAGTTAGAGTTAGAGTTAGAGTTAGAGTTAGAGTTAGAGTTAGAGTTAGAGTTAGAGTTAGAGTTAGAGTTAGAGTTAGAGTTAGAGTTAGAGTTAGAGTTAGAGTTAGAGTTAGAGTTAGAGTTAGAGTTAGAGTTAGAGTTAGAGTTAGAGTTAGAGTTAGAGTTAGAGTTAGAGTTAGAGTTAGAGTTAGAGTTAGAGTTAGAGTTAGAGTTAGAGTTAGAGTTAGAGTTAGAGTTAGAGTTAGAGTTAGAGTTAGAGTTAGAGTTAGAGTTAGAGTTAGAGTTAGAGTTAGAGTTAGAGTTAGAGTTAGAGTTAGAGTTAGAGTTAGAGTTAGAGTTAGAGTTAGAGTTAGAGTTAGAGTTAGAGTTAGAGTTAGAGTTAGAGTTAGAGTTAGAGTTAGAGTTAGAGTTAGAGTTAGAGTTAGAGTTAGAGTTAGAGTTAGAGTTAGAGTTAGAGTTAGAGTTAGAGTTAGAGTTAGAGTTAGAGTTAGAGTAGACTGTAGCAGAACACATTTTTCCGTGCTCTCCAAAATTTATGATGGTATTGGTAGTGGTGTGGGTATAAAAGCTTGCACCTACATAAAAGGCAAGTTATGGTTTCGCTCGTAAAGTCATAACTAGATAAGATATGGTGGGACGGTTCTCTCCTGGTCTCAACCAAAAACTTCACGTTCTCCGTCAGAGGAAAAAGGGTCCGGTGCATCCTTTGTGTTCCGGTCCGGTCAAACCCAACAAGATGTCAGAAAGCGGGTTGGTTGGTTGGTTGTGTCAACAATAATTCGGGTGAAAATTGTTCTTCTGCGTTTCTCCGGAACATGGTCCACACCGGCCCAGCGGACGGAGATGCTCCTGTCAGAGGTGCTGGCATAATTCATAAATCTTCTCGTTTCGGGAGCCTGATAGAGGCCAGCCGGCAGCAGAATCATCAGCAGCCCATTACCATATAAATATGGTAATAAGTGTTTTCACACTCGACCATTTCGGGGAGGATCTCCCGAAATTCCCCCAAGTGGACGCCAACGCCTTGGCCAGTGTGTGAGATGTGGCTTTTGTTCTCGGTGGTCGGGGAATTCCAATATGCAAGCAATATTAGTTTCATCGGGGCAAACGATGGCCAGGATGAACTCTATCGTTCTGCTGCCGCCGGAATGGAACCCGTAGACTATCAAGGCAAGCCAATTTGGTGAAATATGACCATCCAGAAGTGATGACAGCGCACACTTTGAAGAAGCTGTGCGTACTCCATGTAGCTACCGGATTGTGTTGGCCAATGGTCTTGATAGTGCGGTTTGGCTTTTTCTGGGTGTGATGAATGGTATAATGGGATTTAATCTGGGGATTTTTGTTTATTCGACTTTTAATTGAAATGATTGAAATTTACATTTTCAAATTCCTGCCAGGTTTAGCATGCCGCCATTTTTTATTTCTATTGAGCATAATTTAAAAAAAATAGTGTAATATAATGCTACAAAAGCAAATAAGTGCTCTTCAAATTTCGAAACAAATTCCCTCACGAAAATCATAGTACAGTTTCATTTGTGTACTTTAGATTTCTTTGATTTTGACCTAAATTAACGAATTTTTAACTTGTATGAATTAGTGCTCTGGCTGGTGATGAGCAATCGACTTGAAATTGAAAATGTACTTTGATTTTGACCTAAATTAATGAATTTTCAATTTGTATGAATTAGTGCTCTGGCTGGTGATGAGCAATTGTGTTAAAATTGAAAATATACTTTGATTTTGACCTAAATGAACGAATTTTCAACTTGTATGAATTAGTGCTCTGGCTGGTGATGAGCAATCGGCTTGAAATTGAAAATGTGCTTTGATTTTGACCTAAATTAACGAATTTTCAGCTTGTATGAATTAGTGCTCTGGCTGGTGATGAGCAATCGACTTGAAATTGAAAATGTGCTTCGATTTTGACCTAAATTAACGAATTTTCAACTCGTATGAATTAGTGCTCTGGCTGGTGGTGAGCAATTGACTTGAAATTGAAAATATATTTTGATTTTGACCTAAATTAACGAATTTTCAACTTGTATGAATTAGTGCTCTGGCTGGTGATGAGCAATCGACTTGAAATTGAAAATGTACTTTGATTTTGAACTAAATTAACGAATTTTCAATTTGAATGAATTTGTGCTCTGACTGGTGATGAGCAATCGACTTGAAATTGAAAATGTTCTTGGATTTTGACCTAAATTAACAAATTTTCAACTTGTATGAATTAGTGCTTAGGCTGTTGATGAGCAATCAACTAAAAATTGGAAATATACTTTGGTTTTGACCTAAATTAACGAATTTTCAACTCGTATGAATTTGTGCTCTGGCTGGTGGTGAGCAATTGACTTGAAATTGAAAATATATTTTGATTTTGACCTAAATTAACGAATTTTCAACTTGTATGAATTAGTGCTCTGGCTGGTGATGAGCAATCGACTTGAAATTGAAAATGTACTTTGATTTTGAACTAAATTAACGAATTTTCAATTTGAATGAATTTGTGCTCTGACTGGTGATGAGCAATCGACTTGAAATTGAAAATGTTCTTGTATTTTGACCTAAATTAACAAATTTTCAACTCGTATGAATTTGTGCTCTGGCTGGTAACGAGCAATTGACTTGAAATTGAAAATGTACTTTGATTTTGACCTAATCAAAATCAAATTATTCGCTCTACAGCATTGCCTTGGCGTTCTCGATTGCGAGATTCCTACTCGAAACTAGGTGTGCGAAGGCTTGATTGTTGAGGCAATTGCAAACCTCTTTTTACACCCTAGCTTCTATCCACTCCGGGATTCGAACTGACGACCTTTGGATTGTTAGTCCAACTGCCTACCAGCGACTCCACCGAGACAGGACCCAGGGAGACGACTCCTACACCTGGACTGAGCTAACGACCTAACCTCTAGGTTAGTCCGAGGCCAACATTTACTACCCTTCCGACGGAAGGCGTGATCAGACAAATCTCGTCTCGAAAAATGCCACCGGGACCGTCTGAGATCAAACCCAGGCTGACTGGATGAGAGGCAATCACGCTTACCCCTACACCACGGTCCCGTATGATTTTGATGAACGAATTTTCAACTTGTATAAATTAGTGCTCTGGCTGGTGATGGGCAATGGTCTTGAAAAAGATAATATACTTTGATTTGGACCTAAATAACCAATTTCCAACTTTTATGAATTTGTGCTCTGGCTGGTGATGAGCAATCGATTTGAAATTTAAAATTTACTATGGTTTTGCCTTAAACTACAGATTTTTCAACTTGAATGAATTTGTGCTCTGGCTGGTGACGAGCAATTGACTTGAAATTGAAAATGTACTTCGATTTTGAAGTAAATTGAAGAATTTTCAACTTGTATGAATTAGTGGTCTGGCTGGTGATGAGCAATTGACTAGAATTTTTAAAATAGCTCTTTTGGATCAAATAAGTTTTGCTCGAAAACAAAATTAAGATGACTATAACTTTTGACTATTTATCATTACGACTTTTATGAAGTCCAGTCGCACAAAATTTTCCATAAATCAGAACCGAATGCTGTCCAACTATCCAAAGCCATTGATTGTTCCCAATGACCGCAACTGTACCAACCGGTGCCCGTCCAAGGACATCCTAAAAAGTGGAAGCGGCCTTCCAATGCAACGAGAAACAGCCACCACACTGTACCAACCCCGGACCGACCGCTGCTAATGTGATTTTCCCGCTTAAAATATCGTCCCGGGTCGTAAAATTTATGCCGCCCGAATCGACAGCCTAACGACAGGACAGGATAATAAAAGTCCTTTCGCCGCCTGCCCACTGCACGATCATGTACGGCCTACACGCGGTCCATGGATGGGGCAACGGACGACCGGAACCGTGGCTTGATGGGGCTGCTGGTCTAGCCGCAGTAATCCAGAGTGTCCAGTCGGATGCTAGGGAGAGTAGGGATAAATTGCGTTATTTAAAAAAAATCAACTATTCATATTGTTTTTTTAATTAATTTATGTTTTTAGTATTATACATTTTTGTTCTAATTTAAAAATTCAAGTACTTCCCCAAAATCCTTTCTCCCATTCATCATGACCACCAGACAGGCTGACCAGCCAAAAGCTGCCCAGCTCGCACTCCTCGAAAAAAAAGGAGAGCCACCAATAAACTACGCATAATTATGTTTATGTTTTACGACAGTAATACTGCTAATCAACAGACATCCGGGGAAGCTCTGCCGTCCAGGACCCCTTCTAGCACGCAGCAACGAAACTGCACACCGAGGAGGCATATGAAAATTTATGAATGCAACGTCTGTTGGCTGGACACTGTTTGTTGTTAAGGGATTTGAGGGGTTATTTCGCTTTTTGACCCACGCACTAAAATGCCAAGGTTGAACACGAGATGGTCACTAAAGTGTGGAATTTTCACGCACAGCTCAAGACCAAACCAGCAGAGTGGTCGTGCGTGCTTAAAATGAATTGTTACAAGAGCGAGGGCACTGCAAGAATTTTTTACAATTATTTGTGAATAAAAAAATGAAATTCACACATTTTGTTTTTATTTTTTTTTGGGTCATAATGAATATTTTGTTTCAGAGTTATATAATTGACTTTTATCAATTTTCAAACTTTAGCCATGCCTTTTTATTATTCAAATAGTTTTTTTAGGTGTCAGAAAAATTAGCTTCTTTTTTTGACATTTTTATCTAAATAGACACCAAATTAAAAAAAAACTTCCTGGCTGAAGCTCCCCCCCTTCCTCGAAATTTTTGAAGTCATATTCGAGAGGGAGAAGAAGAAGAAAAAAAGAAGAAAAATAATTTTTCAAGCCCTCCAGGAACCAACTGATTTTGAATATTCACATATCATCACAAACCACTACCGTAAAACGGGGTGACTTTGATAGCCGGGGTGACTTTGATAGGTTTGCAATTTTTCCACAAAATGAACAGTTCAATTAAAATACGTACGGAATGGTTTGGAATCATACTGCCCCTGGTAGAGAAGTGTTCAAAGTACCTCAAAAAGAACTTTTGATAAAATTTTGAAAAGTTCAAAAAGTTAGTCTGCTATAGTTAAGAAAATATTGGTGAAAGTAATTATATTAACTTCCCAAAGTGTCATAATTTTCTCAATGAACATGATTTTGAATCGGAAAACGGAATGCATTTTTGAATTCTTTGGACAATTTTCCACTGGGAGAAGGATTAATAAGTTTGTAAATCATAAATAACATGTGTTTTTGAAACGCAATCTCAAAAAATCTCCAGATTTATATGCATTTTCAGTAGAACAAATTTTATACAAAATGTGAAAACTTGTGATTCTTGCTTTGAATTCAGTATAAAATGCAATATAAATCGATAATTTCATAAGCAAAACCAGTTTTACCAACTTTCAGACAAAATTCTGACTTTTCAACAATTTTACCCAAAATTTATATGTATTTTGTTAAAAAGCTTATAAACTTAGTTAACTAATCATAAACATTGATTTTTTTCTTAAAAACTATATCAGCTACTTTAGTGATGGTACATTTAACGTACAAAAAAAATTTGAACATCTTAAATATGATTTTAACATGGAAAACTATGACTATCAAAGTCACCCCGGAATATAAACTAAGAATTTTTAACGTAACTATTTTTCTAAACATTATTGAAAAAAAACTTTTTTTTCCGAAATAGTGCATGGACTTTGTGTGGCCTACCCCAGTACATGTTTTAAAAATAATAATCTTGAGTAAAACCATACCTTTTGAAAAATATTCCAAAAACAAATTGAAATCCTATCAAAGTCACCCCGGTTTACGGTACATTCAAAGGGTCAAAGGGAAGTATAATTATAATCTTTTGAAATCAGCCAATTAGGTGAAGAATTGCTTTAAAATATTCAAATGCTTGTTAAAAAACATAATAAATTTCAAAAACAACTAAAAACTAATTTGCGATACCCAAAAACTATTGCTTTGGCTTTCAATGTAAAACAAAAAAAGTTTTGTGAAATTTTCTAATTTTAATTTCACATTTTAATATGAGAAAAATAAGTGTTTTATCTCTTATAAAATGTTGAGCCTGTGTAAAAGTATAATAAAAGCGCAAAAGTTTTTTTTTGTAAAAATCTTACTAATAATTTCTGAGGAATTGTATGTGAAAAATGAGGTCTTAAAAGATAACACTGATATAGACTTATTAGTCACAAAATTTAAAATTTTGGAGGTTCAGCAACTGGCAATCCGATCAGCTAAGTCTTAAAAAAATTCAAGGTGATTGAAACAAATCGCAATGAGTGGGAGTCAGGAGGGCCTCGCGTTTCACCAGGATCTGTCATATTTTACACAGATGGTTCAAAAATGGGAAATAAGACAGGTTCAGGGATTACGGGTCCAGGAGTTAGTGTATCGATTCCAATGGGTCAGTGGACAACAGTATTTTTGGCAGCTATCTTAGAATGTGCATCCATTTGTCTTAGAAGGAATTACAGACTTGCAAAAATTTTTATTTTCTCAGACAGTCAAGCTGCGTTAAATGCTCTAAATTCACCAACATGCCAGTCTAAGCTAGTATGGGAATTCAGAAAACTTTTAAAACAATTAGCATCTAAAAATCAAGTACATCTGTACTTGTTTTCGGGCCACCGGGGTATTGATGGAAACGAAAAAGCCGACTTTCTTGCTAGAAATGGGTCAGAAGGGCACTTCATTGGCCCAGAACCCTTCTGCGGGGTCTCAAAAAGCGTATTAAAAATGGAGTTTGTAAAATATGAGGAAAAGACGATTCAGTTGAACTGGACGAAAACACAATTACTGAGACAATCTAGGGAGTTCATCACTCCCTCTACTCAAAAATAAAAAATAAAAATACTCAATCTGAACAAGAAATATCTAAATATCTATATCGGGCTTATAACAGGACACTGTCCGTCTAGATATCATTTGAAAAAGCTAGGTCTTAGTCAAATAGATATCTGTCGGTTCTGTGACTATGAAACCGAAACATCAAAACATCTAATATGCGACTGCAGCGCACTATCTGCAAGGCGAAGGCAGATTCTTAACAGGCCTATTTTAAGCCCTAAAGAGATCTGGCAAGAAAACCCCAGTAAGGTAGTTGATTTCATTTTAGAAATTATACCTGAATGGAGCATACCGCAACGTCAGCCAATGACCGCTACCCTAAATGGTAACGTGTCATCCTGAAGTCTGCGATAATTACATGGGTATACCGCAATAGATCAAAGTCATGGTCGCAGTGGTCTCAACCCAGCAAAAAAAAAAGTCTTAAAAGGAAAATTGAAAGAAATTTTCTAAGCTTTTCGAATATTTTATTCAGGAATGCTTTTCCCTTATGAAAAATTTCAAATTGCCATAAGAGCAATTCTCTACGATGTACTTGTATTTTTTATATGGCTAAGTTTTGGCATTTGTAAATACAAAAATGGTTCGTAAATATTCGAAAATCTGTATCTTTTATAGGACGTTTCTGATTGGTTTGGTGTCATGGGCAATGTTGGGATTGATGAGGACCAATTTTTAAATGATATTTGTTTTACAAAAAAATCAATTTCCAAAAATCCATATTACATTATTTTTGGTGATTTTCGGATGTGCGACAAAAGGTCGAATGGACAAAAGGTCGAAAGCCAAAAGGTCGAATGCCAAAAGGTCGAATGCCAAAATGTCAAAAGACATTAGGTTGAATGAAACAAATAATTGTTATTATAAACTTTTATAAAAATCTTGATTTTTTTTTTATGCAAACAAATCTGATTTTTTTTCTGTGAGTTTATCCTTGGTTTATCCATCCATCCTAGTAATGATTATTTTCTTAAATAAACAGAATTACTTCCAAACCATTTTTTGAGAAGATTTCCATTCTTTCAAAAATGAGCAGTTTTTTCCAAAATAAGTTCGATTTCTAAAATATTTTTCAAGTATTAATTACTAAAAACAACCTTTTCTTGTTTGTCGTAATATTTTTGTGAGATTTTCCATTCTTTCGAACATGAGCAGTTCTTTGAAAAAAGTTTTTCCATTCTTTCCAACATGAGCATGAGTTCGTTGGAGAAAAAATGTTCAACTTCTAAAATGTTTTGAAGGTTTATTTTTGTTTTTTAAACAACCTATTTTTGATTGTCAAAATATTTTTGTAAGTTTTTTCCATTCTTTCAAACATGAGCAATTTATTGTAAAAAAGTTCGACTTCTTAAATATTTTGGGAGTTTATTTTTTATTTTTAAAAACAACCATTTCTTGATTTGTGAGTTTTTCCATTCTTTCAAACATGAGCAGTTCTTTGAAAAAAAGTTCGACTTCTGAAATATTTTGGAAGTTTATTTTTATTTTTAAAAACAACCTATTCTTGACTATCATAATATTTTTGTGAGTTTTTCCATTCTTTCAAACATGAGCAGTTCTTTTTTTAAAAAGTCGACTTCTATAATATTTTTTAATATATCTTTCATGGTCAAAATAGAAAATAAGAAAAATATGGCTTCAAAAACATAGCTGTATGTATAAAAAATTTCGATCGTATTCATTTATATTTTTAAAGATAAGCCCCCTCTAACCACACCCCCCCCCCCCTCCCCACTTTTCAAAAAGTCTCTAACAATCCGGGGCAAGTTTTTATTCAGAAAAAAACGAAGTTGACTTTATAGCTGTCGGCCACCATTGCTAGTACCAACCACTAGTGTCTTCCTTTTTATCTACAAGGACTTCGCCGCCCTGGGCTCCTAAGTGTATGAAAGTATGGCACGGAGCGACGGCGCCGAATACCCATATTTACACAAAGATTCAGAAGACTTCTTAATTTTAAAGAATATAGAAGTGAAATTAAAGAAAAACGTTCAAATCACCTTTCCATAGCTGCTTTTCAAGATTTGTGTGTTTAGGCTCACCTTAAAAGTTTTGTTTTGTAATATTTTTTTTGTCCTTTCGACGTTTTGTCCATTCGACCATTTGTCCATTCGACCTTTTGGCATTCGACCTTTTGTCCATCCGATCTTATGTGTTTCGACCTTTGTCATACACTCTTTTTTTTTGAAAAAAAGTTTTTTTCTGGGAAAATATAAATTTTTTAAATTTCAGTTTGTCATGAAAAATTGGACTTGCAGTCGAAAAGTACTTAAAAGATTTTTTTTTATATTTATATTAATTGCAAGATATAGCCACTTACAATTCAATTTTAACTTTAGATTTTTCAAAATAGTGTTCAAGATTGGTTATTCCTGAAAACATAATTTTTTTTAATGAAAATGTCAAAGAGGCGTTGAAGATTGCACATCTGGTTGCTGAAATAAAGCGAATAAAAGAAAAAGAAACAAGAATATTGAAGTTTTTTAAGTCTCATCAAAACAGCCTATTATTTTCTAGTACCAATATCTCAGAAACTAAAATTTTCTGATCTTTTCAAAATTAAATATTTTTAAAAAGTTGGAATCAAATCTAACATTTCACAAGGGCGTAGTGTTGAATATTTGGCCATTTACAAAAGTTTGTTTTTGAAAATAAGTAAATAGATTAAGTTTATTTTTTTTATTTTGCAGCTCTCTTTCCCATTAGAATAGTTTTTACCTCAACTATTAATTACTTTCAATAATACAACTGACTTAACTTACTTTTATCATACAAATATTGTACGTGATTTCAAAAATAAATTGTCTTTGCCTGGAAGATTTTTTTGTTATATTCATGAATTGATACACAAAATGCTTCAAACTGATACATTTTCTGTGAGCAACTCTCTACGAAATCGGCCGATTTCGACCATTTTTATTTTTTGTATTTTTTGATTTGGCTCAAACTTTGTGGGGGCCTTCCCTATGACCAAATAAGCTATTTTGTGTCATTGGTTCACCCATACAAGTCTCCATACAATTTCGGCAGCTGTCCATACAAAAATGGTACGTACATATTCAAACAGCTGTAACTTTTGAGTGAATTTTCTGATCAATTTGGTGTCTTCGGCAAAGTTGTAGGTATTGTTGAGGACTATTGAGAAAAAAATAGATACACGGAAAAAAAATTTGCGGATTTTTTATAAACTTTTTTTTCACAAAAACTCAATTTCCCAAAATACGTATTTTTTGATTTTCGAGATTTTTTGATATGTTTTAGGGGACAAAAACCCGCAACTTTTGAGCCATAGAGAAACATGGTCAAAAAATCTGCCACCGAGTTATGAATTTTTGAAAAAATAGTGATTTTTGGAAAAAAATCGAAATTTCATGCAAAAACAAATTTGACGTAATTTTTTAATGTAAAATTGAATTTCCAATCGAAAAGTACTTTACAGATTTTTTGATAAAGGGCTCTGTTTTCAAGATATAGCCACCGAAAGTTTGATTTTAGCTAAATAATTGCAGTTTTTCTATTTTTAAAAATAGTGACCATGAGTAACAATTTCTAAAAATATTTTTTTTGAAAAGTTCAGAAAATTTGCTATAAAATTGTCTAAGAGACATTGAAGATTGGCCCTCCAGTTGCTGAGATACAGCCACTTTAAGTAAAAGAAACACGAAAATTGAAGTTTTCTAAGTTTCACCTAAACAACCCACAATTTTCTAATGTCTTATCAACTAATGGTCCGATTTTCAATGTTAAAACATGAAACATTCGTGAAATTTTCCGATCTTTTCGAAAAAAATATTTTGAAAAAAAATAAATCAAGACTAGCATTTTAAATGGGCGTAATATTCAATGTTTGGCCCTTTTAAAATGTTAGTCTTGATTTAAAAAAATCAAAATATTTTTTTCGAAAAGATCGGAAAATTTCACGAATGTTTCATGTTTTGACATTGAAAATCGGACCATTAGTTGATGAGATATCGACATTAGAAAATTGTGGGTTGTTTAGGTGAAACTTAGAAAACTTCAATTTTCGTGTTTCTTTTACTTAAAGTGGCTGTATCTCAGCAACTGGAGGGCCAATCTTCAATGTCTCTTAGACAATTTTATAGCAAATTTTCTGAACTTTTCAAAAAAAATATTTTTAGAAATGGTCACTCATGGTCACTATTTTTAAAAATAGAAAAACTGCAATTATTTAGCTAAAATCAAACTTTCGGTGGCTATATCTTGAAAACAGAGCCCTTTATCAAAAAATCTGTAAAGTACTTTTCGATTGGAAATTCAATTTTACATTAAAAAATTACGTCAAATTTGTTTTTGCATGAAATTTCGATTTTTTCCAAAAATCACTATTTTTTCAAAAATTCATAACTCGGCGGCAGATTTTTTGACCATGTTTCTCTATGGCTCAAAGTTTGCGGGTTTTTGTCCACTAAAACATATGAAAATTTTTCGAAAATAAAAAAAATACGTATTTTGGGAAACTGAGTTTTTGTAAAAAAAAAGTTTATAAAAAAATCCGCAAATTTTTTTTTCCGTGTATCTATTTTTTTCTCAATAGTCCTCAACAATACCTACAACTTTGCCGAAGACACCAAATTGATCAGAAAATTCACTCAAAAGTTACAGCTGTTTGAATATGTACGTACCATTTTTGTATGGACAGCTGCCAAAATTGTATGGAGACTTGTATGGGTGAACCAATGACACAAAATAGCTTATTTGGTCATAGGGAAGGCCCCCACAAAGTTTGAGCCAAATAAAAAAATACAAATAAAATCCATTTCCGGTTTTGGTAGAGAATTGCTCCTGTGTAGCTTTAATTATTACAAAAATTTGCGAAATTTTAAATTTTCATGGATTTTTTTAATACTCTTTCGCAGTGCTTTAAATTATTCATAAATATTTTTCCCAGCAATCGCTTCATTTTCATAATTTTGGTTTTCGTTGTTTTCTTCCTCTTTCATTTTTTGATCGAAGATTTTTTTTCAAAACCTGATTTTTCATCGTGCTTTCATCCCTCACGCAAGCTCTCTCTCTCACTCTCGCGCAAAAGCCCACACATTATGGTCACCTTCCCGACCATAATTCGTTGCGCTTTATTGACGTGTTGGCGGAACGCCACTTATATGACCAACCAGGCAGGCAGTAACCTTCAGTTTGCAGCTCGTCCGCTATAGGGTTCGCCGGCAATCGCCGGGATGGACAGTAAAAATTTCATTTTCAATAAAATTAGGGATTCTTCCCGCCACCCCTATCGCCATGACGACGGGGGGTGTGGGGTTAGTAACGGCCAGTATAGTTGCCGGTTACGAGCGATGATACGAGCCCCCCGGAGTGTGTTAACCCGTCCAGCCCGGAACGACATGAACTAGGCGTTGGGAGTTTTGGTTGATTCGGTTGGCTGGTTGTTATGGCCGTAACCGGGGCCGAAAGGACAGTCCTCCGGAAAATGTGGAGTAATCGAAAATCTGTGTGCGTGTTGTAATAAAATCTCAACATTACAAAAAGCCTATTATCTGCGTTCCAAAGGTCAACCGGCGGAAATAGGCCAGTCAGTGTGGACAGACGGAATGGCCGCCGGAGCTGAAGTCGTCTTCGAGACACGGACTTAGGGAAAGCAATTTTGCGTTATCGTTAGGTTTGGGGTAATATTTCGTAATGGCTGTTCAGTGTGCTCTTTCCATCTCTGTTGGCTTGACTCGAGAGTAGCCGCCGTCATCGCCTGATGTTGTGGTTTTGGTTTTGGATGTTGATATTACAAGAAGATGACTTTCCCTCTGCAGACGCAGACTCCTTGGGTAAGATTCATGCGTACTTGGGGGACGACTAGAAGATGCTACTCCAAGAAGGAGAAGATACGTATCCACTCCTAAATGTGCAATATTAGTTTATTGAGGCTGTCATCGATTCAATAAGAGCAGAGAAACTTCCCTGCGAGCTAAAAGAGCCAAGCAGAGTGACTTGGACTCGTCTACTTCGGAATACAAATCGTAACATTAGCTGAAGGTTTGCTCTTGCAGCAAACGACACTTTCTGGAATGAACGATGTCATTTGGTGCGTAAATGTGTGTGCGTATGTGGGTGTATAGATTACAAAGCTCTGACAGTTTACTGACACTGCATTATGTTCTCGCTTCTCCGAGCAACTGGAATGCTTGCTCCCATACGGCAGTGGACACAGTGGCAACTGATCTGCACTAAAGTTTGACTCTAAAGACCAGTTACTGGAAGAGCATTACTAATATGTGTTTCTCGTAGTAGGTGAACTGTGGATTAAATGTCTTGACATTCTCGGATACAAAGGCCATGGGAGATATATTTTGAATGTAATCGATCTGGTAAAGCCATTACTGCAGGCGCCTTGAAATTGAGTGCATTATGTATCGCGCTGGCAGAGATAAGTCGACTTAGATAAAGTTGCAATTTAAATGGTAATCCCGAGCAGACGGAAATAACTTGGGAACAACATTTTTTGATATTTAGAAATAATAGGCCAATAACATTTTACGTTATTTATAACAAGATTTGTTATTCGTCGTTATGATTCTTTTGTTATTTGATTGTTATTGTAATAACAGACTAATAACATTTTTAGTTATTCTTCGAACAAATCTTGGTTTTTATTTTTTGTTATTTTAACAACTAATCCGATCATCTCAATAACAATTGGCGTTATTCTTCCATAACATAAAATGTTATTCCTAAGTTGTTTTGGCTTTCAACCAATATCGGACCAATAACAAATTTTGTTATAATAACATAAACTGTTATTAAACCCTTATGCAAAAATGGATTTTTCAAGAAGATTCCATAACATTTGTTATTGAAATGGCATGACTTTTGATAGAACTGTCTGCCCGGGAAGAAAGATACCATCAACATTTCCCCCCAAGGATCACTTTTCCTTGATAAATTTGTTAAATTTCTACAGAATAAGCCCAAACCCTTCAACCGAGTTCATAACAAAATCTCACCCAATCCTACCTCGAACCTTCGCCAGGGTGACACATTAAACAAATTGAGCTCCGGCGAGTAAAAATCGACATAATTTTCCACACGTGTGCCGTGTGTGTGTGTGTGTCCGCCCATCCCCTGGCCGGTGAGTGAGTGGCGAAGACCCACTCGAACTCCGAGGGTCGAATTCTCGAGTGGAGCCAGCCGTAAACGCCAGCTTCCGTGGATAAGGATGAAAAGCTTTCAGTGGAGTGGCCATTACCGGTCGATGTTCCGCGCCAGGTAAGCCCAGAGGACCTCCCCCCGGAACGGTTGACCTTTTTTGACTGTTTGATTTGAGTTCGTCGAAAAGTTCATGAACAAATTGAATATAGTTACTAAAATTACTAAAAAAGTACTTGAATTCTTTTATTTTTATTTGTAGATAGTAAGATTTTTTTTGAAAATGATGTTTTAAAAGTGAAAACAAAGTTTAAAAAACCAAATTCAACCCTTTTAAGTAGATCGTCCTTTCCCACCGATGTCGCCAACGCCCGGGAGGAAAGGTTTATTTGTTTTTATTGACTCAATCAATCTCGAATGTCCTTCGTCCGTGCTCGCATACATTTGGGCAACGGGAAAGGTGTGATGCGTGAAAACTTGTGATTAGGGATTACTCATAAATGAAGGGATGTGATTTTTTAGCTCTTCCCCTCTCCCCGACTGCTACCTGGTTGATGTTGTTGACCCATCCTCACCAGTGGAAACAGCTTTGGAGCATAAATCAAGTCGTTAAATCGGAACGCTTGAGTGAAAACCCCGTGCCCGTGTCCCGTGGGAGGGTTTTATGTTGGCTCAAATGATTATCTCACGTGAGGAAATGGAAGATTATGTGGTTGGAACGTGATGGATGGAAGGTGAAAAAAAATCAATGATTTCCGATGGCTACAAATTTGGTTAAAACTACAAAATTTCTAAAATCTTTCAACTTTTTGCTCAGAAAATAAACTTCCTAATTAGACCTTCTAGACCCACTTTTACGTAAATATAGACTCAGAATCAAATTCTGAGTAAATGTCTGTAACTAACGCAAAATTTAATAAAATTTTAAATTGAAAAAATCATCTGAAATGGCTCCAAAAATGCATTAAAATGAAGATGAAACACCTCAACTGGTTAAATTTTAAGGAAGCTATCCAAGTTTTATTGTAAATGAACAAAAAAAAATGTGTTTTTTTTTTGTAGGTTGAACTTCGCTACCTAAACCGTTCTCAGTCTTAAATAAAACCAAAATAATTTTCTCAAGCTTAACGCTTTTGCTTAGGTTTAAAAAATTAATTCAAAATAAAAATTTTATAAATCAACAAACATAAAAGCAAATTTTCCCATACATTTTTTTTAACAAAATTAAAATGAAATGCGCAAAGAGTAGACGCAACCAATCTGTTCCAAATTTTGGAGGGTTGTATTGAGGCAGAAAAGTCACCCAAAAAACTTTGTGCCGGTTCGATTTGATCATTATTTAAATTTCCCATATAACGACGAGCTAGTCTAGTATTTTCTTCATATACGGTACATATTCGATTTGAGGAATACATAGCACAATATGGCGGAAGCGAAATATTATAAATTGAGATTCACCTTCCTGATTAGGAACATGTTCGATTCCAAATTTTCTATCGGTGAAATTAGCTTTTTTCAGAAAAGAAAGTAATTTTCATAGGAGGAGGCGCATGGTGTACGGAAGTAAATTTTAATAATTAGTACATCAATTTTCTATTTATTTCTAATTTTCTTTTCCTTTGCTTTTTGATGAGTTTAGACCTTCAAAAAAGTTTTTTTTTATTAATTTTTAATTTTTATTTAGATCGATGCAAATATTTTTTAAAGTTTTTGTCCCTCGGCTCTGGCAGGGGTCAAAGGGGGAAAAAAATGAAAATTGAAATAACAAGCCATAGTCTCAACATTTGAATAAAAAAAGTGTTTTAAAATGCATTTAACACTAGTTCAGTTGTTTTGCAATCATTAGTCTTCAAAAAATGTAAGATTTGACCATACTAAAGATCGAAAATTTTCAAAAATTCAAAAGATTTTTAAATTAACCCAAACAAGCCTTAAAAATGATTCTAAACATTTGTTTTTTTTTTTATCTGAAAAACGCAAATTTCACCGATAGAATATTTTGAATCGATCATATTTTTTATCAGGAAGCTAAAACACAACTTTCTATGCATACCATCTTCCATGGTTTTTATAATATAATCAAAATATGTTGCTTCCACCATACCGGGTTTGGAGCTACATCGGCGTTAAAAGTCCAAGTTTCACAGTGGCGAGTTGGCCGTGCTGGTTGGGGCACGGACTTAGTAAGCTGGATATGTCTTTCGCCGGTTTGATTTTATTTTGGGATTACAGATTTTTTTCTTTCCTTGACACATTATCAGAGGATATATGAAACATTTTTTCTCACATAATGATAAACTCATTACCAGTAGTAATTTTACCATGATTTTTTTTTCTGTGTACCAATAAA